>NC_056733.1:1315277368-1315542368 GCF_019279795.1 Protopterus annectens
CCTGTTAATGAGGTCCATGATAATCCATTCCATGGCCTTGCAAATCAGACTAGTTAGGCTGATGGGTCTTTAATTTCCTGGATCGAGGGATGCTCCACCTTTGTGTAAAGGGATGACACTGGCTGTCCTACACTCAGCTGGGATAAAGCCAGTACTCATGCTTTGGTTGAATAGGGTGCCTAATAGTGAGGAAAGCTCCTGACTGAGTTCATGTAGGATGCAGCCTAGGATGTTATCAGATCCCATGGAGGCTGTATTTTTTGCCTTTGAGAGGGCAGTGATGACCTGTTTCCTAGCGATAAAGGGGGAGGGGACAGGTGCTGGGAATATCCTGATTTACTGATGTGGGGACAGAGGGGTGACATTTTAATTTAATCTATCAGTAAGTTGGCTATATCTACAGCATTTGTTTATGTAGTGTCCTTGACCACCAGTTCTGAACAGATCTGGGTGCTTCCTTTGAGATTGCAGACATATGTGACGAAGCTCTTATGGTTGTCTATAGTAGATGTGGCCAATTTGTACTCAAACTTGGCTTTAGAGGATTTCACTAGTGCTCTTATTTGCTTGTTCAGGCTAAGGAGAGATTGCTTCCAATTGGGCACCTGCTCCTTCTTGGTCCTGGACTGCAATTTTTTTCCTTTTGTTATATAGTTTCTTTATTGCAGTGTCCACCAGACAGGTTTACTCTTCCTTGCAGAGGATGATTTTGTCCTGTCAGGTATTCCTGATTTCATGTATCTATATAAATGCTTGTATAGTACTTTGGTGCAGATTTGGACATTGGTGCCAGTTCCTACAGAGGGGGAGAGGGCTGTGAAGCTTTTTATACCATCCCTCAGGAGGTTGTAATCAGCTTTGGAGAAGTTTTTTTGTTTGCCCTAGCTAGAAGGGGGGTCAGGGGAGATTCTGGCTTTGAAAGTGACCACTTTATGGTCATATCTTACCAGGGAGGATACTGTGGGAGTGCTGCAGTGGTTACTCATGTTGGTTAATACCAAGTCCAAGATATTATCACCTCTTATAGGGGTATCGACTAACTGTTCAAAGGCATTTACACTGATAAAATCAAGGAATCTCTGGGCATTTGTGTTCTGGCATGAGTAGTTTTTCCAATCTATGGTTGGGTAGTAAAAGTCACCCAGGATCAGGGTAAAAGGTTGAATCTTGATAGATTCAAAGACGTCCATATAGGTGGAGTGAACATCTTGAATCAAATTTTGGGGTCTGTAGCTAGCTATGATTTGAATAGGGGTCTTGTCAATGGTTAACTGCACCTGGAGTGTCTCTTGTGCGTCATACTGTTTGACCAGCCTGGAGGTGTGTGTGTGTGTCTTTAATATATATTGAAATCCCACCTCCTTTGGCTTTGCTGCCCACAGTTTGGGGTCTGAATGTATGATAGGATGAGTAACCAGGTAACGCTGGGGTGCTCTTCACAGCTTTAAACCAGGTTTCTGCGACTGCACAAATGTCAGTATCTTCCAGGGTTAAGAATGCTTGCAATGAATGTGGTTTCATGTTTAGACTCCTAGTGGTTAGTAGCATGACCTTTAATTTGTATTTTGTTGAAATTTTTATGTTGGTTGTATTGACCTCAGGACTTTTCCTAAAAAAGGCACTATGGGGAGGCAAGGGCCTTTGCCAGAAGCCTGAAGCCCAAGTGAGACAGTTGCAGGCCATCTCTAGCAAAGCATCATGGTCTGTCGATCATATCTTCCCAGGCTGTCAGGTACTGGACCCCCCTGGAAACTAAGCCAATTGTTAAAGTCAATAATTTTTGATTTGCATTGAGGCATCATTATGGGTGATGGTAGAATGCTTCTTAAGGCTAGGGACATACCTGCCTGGGACACATATTCAGCGAGCTCAATCATGTCTCTCTTCATATAGTCCAGGGAGGTACATCTCAAGCTGTTCACCCCAACATGGACTATGACAGAGTCATAACAGCATCTGTTGGTGAGAGACTTGAGTGCGTGTGTGATATGATGGATTCTGGCACCTGACAGAAAACTAACCGTGACTTTCTCCTTAACCAGCCTGGTGAGAGGCGCATCTGTGTATCTCACAGTGGAATCTCCTATGACTAATATGTTGGGTTTATGGTTAGCCCTTAGTGGTTGCGAAACACAGGTGTGTGGACTATGCGTGGTATATGGTGTGGAGGGTTGTGGAGTTCACTTGTGTTTTTGCCTCTGAGGTCTCCTTTGTTTGGGTTTGTTTTTTTTTGAGAACTGCCACATATGTGGGTGTGTGTTGTGTAGTTGTGGGTGGTGCTTGAGGTGTAGTGATTGTGTTGACAGCATTCTCAGTGCCAGATATACTGGCTTGTGAGAGAGACAGCATAGACTCTAGGTTCTTAATGTAACTGAATCTCTCACAAATTGTGTTCCTAGGTGGTAGTAGTAGATGGTTGTCCATGTACATGAGGCAGTCGCTACACTGTCTCAGGATGCCCATATCAACCAGGCTGGCAGGAGAAACAGTAGGAAATTGTCCATCCATATTTGTCAGAATCTGAGGGAGAGAGGCCATGGAGAGCTAAGGGGTAAGCCTAAAGCCCAAGTGCTTATGCCAAAACTAAGGGACTTAGAATAACACTTACAATTTAAACAGACTAAAACATGCAGTAATAAATGTAGCAGAAAAGATGCAATTGAACACTTTAGGGAACAAATAGCAGAAAAAGCAAGATGAAGAATAGAGACACAAATACTGTAAAGGCAGCTGAATAACATATTTTTTTAGTAAACTGGAAAGGGAGGCAGGAGGAACAGAAGATAATTCAAGGTTAATAAACTAAGTGGGTTGTCCTTCCCAAATGCTCTTTCTGTATTAAGTAGAATGAGCTAATGAGACTGGACTGGAAGGAGTGTCCCAGATCAAATTTACAGTAGGGGCTGGCAACTACAAAGCCATCAAGTTTAAGAACAAGCATCTCTAACAACTAGAATTTCCACAGAGGTTCCTCACTAAAAGAATACAGGGCATAAGTAATATGTCCTATGCAGACTTTCCCAAGGCCCTATCCCTGTATTCTGTCTCCTACTGGCTTTTGAGGGGAGATCTATGCCTGGCATACAGAGCATTGTCAGACCCCATGCTGATGGACCTCCTGCATATCCACAAAATAAACAGTACCAGAATTATCCATTCTAAAAACTTAAACCTTGTCTGTGATATAAATAGGACATGCTGGAGAGATAGGTATGTATCCCAGAGACTACTCATCTATGGAACAGGCTCCCCATCCATATGAAGCAGAGTTCCTCCCTAATTCAATTCAAGTGCAACTTGGACAATTGGATGAGAAAACAGAAATTCATCCTTGGTTTGGCACCTATGTCTCTGATGGAAACAGGTAACCTGTAAATGGTTCATTTCCCAGGCCGATGCTTACACTTATCAAGGGTATCAGAACTTGTCAGAGATTTGGGATGCATGGCTAGGTTTAAAAAGGCCCTTGTGGTCGTTAGCCTAGTAAACACTTATGAACCTATGAACCTAAGACAACAATAGGGAGGAAGGGTGGGAAACTATGCTACAGCTACTAGATACACTATTTTAGGCAGAAAATGCTACAGAAATGCTTATCACAGCAGAAAAACAGCAGTGAGACACTAAATGAAAGTTTTAAACAGGAAAAGGAGCAAGGAGACTCTAGAGAATGCTTCTAGCTGCAAGCAGGAAGGAAAATCAGAACAACAAGCAGATGCTTAACTAATGCAGAACATTTCCAGTTAATACATTTCACACAGTGAAACCAGCTAAAAAAGCTTTACAAACAGTGAGGCAGTAACAAAACATGATTTAACAGGCCCAGTAAGTCAGACAATAGCAGTTTAGTTTATAGCAATAAAATATAGTAAAAGTAGGCAGCAGATAATAAAAAGTAGGCAGCAAACAATAAAAAGTGCAATAAATGGTAAGAATAAGCAATAACTAGTAAAAATAAGCAAGACAACAGGATACTTATTGTTATATATTACAGATCAGAGTTGTGGTCAGTGCCCTGCCTCCATTCAGTTCAGTGTGGATAAGTAGAAACCCTCTCAAAGGTAGGGCTTTAGTAGAAGAAGGTTCAAATCTGAAACAAGTTTAAAAAAGCTCAAAAGAACCAATGAGGTGCTTACTCCAAGCCATAGACCAGCCAGTGGCCAATCAACATGATACTCTCACTAAAGTGAAGAATGACCTCTGCTAATCCAAGATGATCTGGAAAATGTGCTCAGAACAAACAGCCACTGCAAACAAATAACCAGGCTCAGATACAGCAATCCTGAAATTGGACTATGCTACAGCTACTAGCTACACTATTTTAGGCAGAAAAACACTACAGAAATCTTTATCACAGCAGAAAAACAGCAGTGAGACACTAAATGAAAGTTTTAAATAGCAAAAGAAGCAATGAGACTCTAGAGAATACTTTAACTGCAAACAAATCAGTTATATGATACACTCCTTGGTAGGAAAATCAGAACAAACAGATGCTTAACAAATGGAGAACATTTCCAATTAATACCTTTCACACAGTGAAACTAGCTAAAAAGCTTTACAAACAGTGAGGCAGTAACTGATTTAACAGGCCCAGTAAGGCAGATAATTACAGTACAGAGTAAATTAGTTTATAGCAATAAATACAGTAAAATGCAGGCAGAAAATAAAAAGTGCAATAAAAAGTAGGCAGCAGACAATAAAAAGTGCCACGTTATTACATGTTTGAGACATGGATGCTAAGAAACTCACCTCAAGAGTGAAGTTCAAGAGATAAATCTTGGCTTCCATGTTGAGAAGACATAATAATGAGTTATGATCAGTTTGACCTGATCATAACTCTTTGTAATACATGCAGTTTTATCTACTGCAAGTACTACCTGTTACAAAAAAGGAAAAAAAAAAGCCAAAGTGTTTTACCAGCTTTCAAAGACAGTAAAGCACTTACTGAGTATTGTTGAATAGACAGCGAGTAAGGAAAATAATCAGGGACAATTTTTAAATACTGCCCTAATTTTACATAAGTTACTTACAGACTGACATCTGTAAATTTACATGGACATAGCAGGAAAGATATTCAATGTACTGTTGAGAGTGATGGAATGAACCTTCCCTTATACCCAACTATAATAGTGCATAGGGGTGTGTAACATTTGTTACATGCCTTTGAAACAACTGTTGCAGTTGGGTCTCATACTGCAGTAACACGTAACAGGTTTATCTTTTTTCAAGTTTTGAAATGTAATCACGGTGCTCTGTGAACTACAACAGGTTCTTTTAAAGGAAAACATCTACTGAGCAGCTCAAAAACAATAAGATATTTGCACAATAGCCACAGCATGCTGAAGTGCTGCACACTTGTAGCAGCAGTATTCACACATGTCACTGAAGGAATGGTAAAGGTAAATGGTCACTCGGATGTTACTTCTGGTCTGTTGATTGTTAAGCTTCCTTACATCCCTGAATGAGGATCCAAAGTGGATAATTTCAATATCATTTTTACCAACAGACATACCTCTCAACCAATCAGTGAAAAATATACAAATTATCAGGGACAATAAGGGACACTTTTAATACACTAGTGTTGTTAAAATGAGACATTCACAGAATAAGAGAATGTGAATTAATGTACAATTTCTGAAGTAGAAGAAGTCTATAACCATAATTACTGCCATTGTTTATTAAGTGTAATTCACTACATTTTCTCCAAAAGACACCTGTATTAGGAGGGATTAGGAGTGACAGAGCTAAAATATGAGTCAAAATCAGGGACAGTTGAGAGGTATGTCATCAGATTAATGCTGCTCAGAATTTTGTTACACTAAGAAGTAGCTCTCTCCCCTTCAAGGAAAAGTGATGTGTTACTTGTGTTTAACATTGCAAGGCTGTAGCTGAAAGAAATAAAACTTGGATGATGACTTACAGTTATACTCATCTGCCTTCTTTGTTATTTACACACACACACACACACACACACACACACACACACACACACACACACACACACACACACATATGTTCATGCACATATAACATTCATACACTTGAAACATCTATGTATCTATTTAGCTGTGTAAAACTAACTGATAAAATATTGCTTTTGCATGTGTAATAACTTAAATATTGAATACTAGCCATCATGGTTTGATATCTATCCATGATGACATGGTTTAACATCTATCCATGATGACATGTTTTGAAGCATGATTTGTAAAGTGTAAATTTTATATTATCAACTATAAGGGAAATTATCATTCATTCATATATTACTAGTCTATCAGGAAATGTCAGATTGTGGCAAAAAAGTCAGATTACATCCTCCTGAAATTTACAGTTTATTTTGTCCTTTTGGAAGAAAAACATATTTCATATTTTAGAATTTACCTTTACCTAGTGTGTCCTGTGCTGAATGCCACTTTTCTGAAAGGAAGAAAGAGAAACATAATTTCTTTAAACTTGCCTTGATATGGTAGTGCAATTTCTTGTATAAAATTAAATTAGGACATAAAATCAGTTTTCCCTATGTCATTTTTATGACATTCCATTTCCTAACTGGGAGTGCAATAAAAGCAAAAGCATGCTAATGGTAGCTCTGTCATGATGGAGTTTAAAGTATATCTATGTCAGCACCTAAATATGAAGAATTACTGTACTTAGTTCAAAAATTAATGTTAAAAATACAATAAGACTGCCTGAATTTGACTACAATATAACTGATCAAATCACTGCTCATTGATTAAACACGGGTAACTGCTAAATGATTTTCTAAACACAAACAATCTTCAACACATTATCAAGTAAACCATAAGATCCTACAATATGCAACACATATTAATAAACATGGAAACTGTGTGTACCCCTGCTGAAGTTAAGAATGCTCTTCTTGATCCAAGCATAAATACATATTCATTAGATGAGACCAGGATAAAAAGGCAATAAAATAAGATAGCAAATCAATATATTTTTGGTTATTAATTTTAGGATTGTCATACAAAGTCTGAATACCAAGAAAAAAAAAAACAAATGGAAAAAGTATCTTTGCCCTGCCTAAGCAGTTGAGAAAATAACATGGAATCTTACTAGAGTCAGTCCCACAACTGGTATTGTGCTCACCTTTGATAATAAAAAGTCAGAAGACTGTGGGTCCTATTCTAACAGACATGTTTGCATTCCTTTGCCTAAAACCTAAACTGTGCTGCACAATAAGGAAGGTGCTGCACTCTTCAGTATGGCAATCCTTCTTATGAGACATTAAACCAAGGCCCCATCTGCCTGAGTTGGTGGTTGCACAGGTGGGTGAGAAAGGTCCCATGACAATTATGAAAATGAGTAGAAGAGCTTTATTACATAATTCTTCATCTTATATTAACCCTTTCTCTTAATTTTATATATACTGTTCATTTATATCATTTATATATTTCCTTCTTTCAAAATTTTCATTTTACATTTCATGTTCCTCCCCCCAAACCTTTTCACAATAACCAGCATTGAATTCTGCTTAAAATAGCATCAGAATACATCATATTATTGTACAGTAACTCCTTATATTTCCATAAAATCCATGGTACACTGGCAAAATTTTCACTAGTAGGTAAAAATATCACTTTGCTTCTCTCTTGAATAGAGAACATGAGTCTAGTGGGTTTAACCAAGTCAACAAAATCTATCCATCCACAATCCCTTTTCCTAAGTTTGTGCATGGGTTCAGGGAGTAACTTCAATACTGACAATTATCTAGAGCCAAGGTTTACACCACCGG
This sequence comes from Protopterus annectens, assembly GCF_019279795.1. NCBI lineage: Eukaryota > Metazoa > Chordata > Ceratodontiformes > Protopteridae > Protopterus > Protopterus annectens. The sequence goes on from NC_056733.1 coordinate 1,315,285,125, forward strand.
GTGGCTAGCTCTGCTGCAGTAGTTCTTCCACGCCACACACTCACATGCACTGTCACACCTATGGCCAATTTAGAGTGTCCAGTTCACCTACGGCATATATAGGTTCATAGATTAGGTTAATAGATTAGTACTAAGCTAGCTGCCCTTGTGAGCCATTTTAAGCTTAGCTAATTATCCTTTGTGAGACTCAAACCCTGCACCTTGTGTTTGTAAGGCAAACACCTTAACCATTAGGCCACCCCCAACCCCCCTTTGTCTTTGGAATGTGGGAGGAAGCCCATGTGAACACAGGGAGGACATGCAGACTCAGCACAGAAGTCACTTCAGTCAAGAATCAAACTGGGGAATCAACAAAGTGCAAATAAAATAAAAATAAAATTAATTTATTCATGTATTAAAAATTACTTTTCTATGTGATACATAGAGATAGAGATACATTTATGGCAGATTTATAAAAATAGTAAGCTATATAAAAGAGAGAGATAATAGTAAATTCAAAATAAACTCTGTAACCCAACTGAGGAATAAAAGGTTAACTATGAAACTTGTCTTGTCACTAATGCTAAGGGGAGTGAAAATACATTCAACAACTAAACTCATAATGCATATAAATTAAGCAAGAATATAACTTACAAAAAGTAATAGAATCATAAAATAATATATATATATATATATATATATATATATATATATATATATATATATATATATCCTCACAAACACATTTTGTAACAACCTCTAATGGTCTTACAACATTGATATTAACTCATGTTAACTTAAAGAAAACACCAGAAGGTAATGTTATAGTATTCCTAAAAATTAAAAGCACTGTGGGTCAAGACAATATTTCAGCATTATATTCTCAGTGATAAATAAATATAACAGAAATATGGATTTATGATTTATGATGACAAGTTGCAGTTGTTTGTATACCCAAAGAAGGTGTTCTTCAGACCCTGATATTAGTGACAATAAGACTACCATTGCCTCCTTTTGGACTGTTATCTTGTGTTGATGAAAGAGCTTGCACTTCTCAGTAATTCTATGAAGAATTCTATTTATGGCCTCTCAAGGCAGACATATCATAGTTCATCACCCTTACAAGTAAGGGAACCATCTTTCTCACTGGTATATATATATATATATATATATATATATATATATATATATATATATATATATATATGTGTGTGTATATAGGTGCACTACATTTAATCTAAAACAACCAAGGTTGACTGCTATAATACTGACCTCAAAACATCGAAAAGAATGTAACCAACACAGTAATTCACATATGCCAAGAAACAGCCTTGGCGCATGCAAAATCTACCTTCCAAAAAACAATCAAAAACATTGTTTTTTGCAGGGGCAAGCCACCCTTTCAGATCATACTCTCTGATAATTATATATACTAACTCCAAGATCACACAGACAAGGGCTAAAGGCAAATTTCATAACCCCTGCATTTCTGCAATCTCACACACCTGTTGCTCAGCAGTCTAGTCAACCATATGCAGTCAACTAGGCAGCTGTCAACCTAACACACAATTAACCCATCCAATAGCACCTATATAAATATATATATATATATATATATATATATATATATATATATATGTGTGTGTGTGTGTGTGTGTGTGTGTGTGTGTGTGTGTGTGTGTGTGTGTGCGTGTGTGTGTGTGTGTGTGTGTGTGTGTGGTGTGTGTGTGTGTATGTGCATCGTGTGTGTGTGTGTGTGTGTGTGTGTGTGTGTGTGTGTGTGTGTGTGTGTGTGTGTGTGTGTGTGTGTATAGGTATGCTGCAAAAGAAGCCATTCTTCACATAAAGCCTCCCCATTTTGAATGTATTGACAATGGCTTCATCTGAGAATGCCACTTTCCCTGACATCATCTTTCTTAGTGTACTTTGTATTTCTTCTAGGCTGAGTTCTCCTTTCTCTTTCATTGTTGGATGTTGTGCTGTGCATGTGGCAGTACAACCTCATTTTTTTTTTCATTCAGACGCTTCTTGATGTACTGCTTCTACTTGCTCTCGATATCCCTCAGACTGGTAAGCAGATTTGTGCTGGCTTCCCTTAGGAATGCAGTCTTCCATCTGTGATCCTTATGTTTCTTTCCTTGTCTTGCAGCCGGATAGTTTCTTTGTGCCAGCTGCTGAGTTAATTTCCAGAAGGTAGTAGTTTTCCTGATGCCTTATCATTTGACATGTTGGCTTCTCTCTTAGCCTCCTTCATAGCTAACCACTATCCCTCTTTCCCTGGTCCACCCTTTCTGTGTCCCACTACTTGCACTCCTTCATTCTTTTGATAAGTCACTGAACATCTGCATTCTTCTTTCAGATTGTTGCATGTACATTATCTCCATATGTGGCTCAACCCCATATTTATTTATATTTGTTTACTGGGATAGTGCACTGATAAATATTGATCAAGTTCAGGCTCAGTCCAGGTGAAATTCAAAATATTTCATATTCAAAAAATACAGAAACGGAATTAATAACAGAGTAGTTTAGGCTAGTTACACAGAAAAACGGTATATGTACATTCTAGTGAACAAGCACAGTACAACAAACAATCAAGCAGAGTGGCCTGAGACTGTAATTGGTCCAATGGGAACAGTTCTTTACCCCAATTAGCAAACTGTATTATTAGTTAATTAATTAAAATGTACAATGTATTCATTAATTTCTAAAGTGAGTCAATCTTCAGTTAATCTTGAGAGATGAGATGAGACTTGGAAAGGAGATCGGCATAGTGTGTTAGGTGATATGTCCTGTGTTGGAGATAGGTTAGGTGATATGTCCTGTGTTGGAGATAGGTTAGGTGATATGTGCTGTGTTGGAGATAGGTTAGGTGACATGTGCTGTGTTGGAGATAGGTTAGGTGATATGTGCTGTGTTGGAGATAGGTTAGGTGATATGTCCTGTGTTGGAGATAGGTTAGGTGATGTGTCTTGTGTTGGAGATAGGTTAGGTGATGTGTCCTGTGTTGGAGATAGGTTAGGTGATATGTCCTGTGTTGGAGATAGGTTAGGTGATATGTCCTGTGTTGGAGATAGGTTAGGTGATATGTCCTGTGTTGGAGATAGGTTAGGTGATATGTCCTGTGTTGGAGATAGGTTAGGGTTAGGTGATATGTCCTGTGTTGGAGATAGGTTAGGTGATATGTCCTGTGTTGGAGATAGGTTAGGTGATATGTCCTGTGTTGGAGATAGGTTAGGTGATATGTCCTGTGTTGAAGATAGGTTAGGTGATATGTCCTGTGTTGGAGATAGGTTAGGTGATATGTCCTGTGTTGGAGATAGGTTAGGTGATATGTCCTGTGTTGGAGATAGGTTAGGTGATATGTCCTGTGTTGGAGATAGGTTAGGTGATATGTCCTGTGTTGGAGATAGGTTAGGTGATGTGTCCTGTGTTGGAGATAGGTTAGGTGATATGTCCTGTGTTGGAGATAGATTAGGTGATATGTCCTGTGTTGGAGATAGGTTAGGTGATGTGTCCTGTGTTGGAGATAGGTTAGGTGATATGTCCTGTGTTGGAGATAGGTTAGGTGATATGTCCTGTGTTGGAGATAGGTTAGGTGATATGTCCTGTGTTGGAGATAGGTTAGGTGATATGTCCTGTGTTGGAGATAGGTTAGGTGATATGTCCTGTGTTGGAGATAGATTAGGTGATATGTCCTGTGTTGGAGATAGGTTAGGTGATATGTCCTGTGTTGGAGATAGGTTAGGTGATATGTCCTGTGTTGGAGATAGATTAGGTGATATGTCCTGTGTTGGAGATAGGTTAGGTGATGTGTCCTGTGTTGGAGATAGGTTAGGTGATATGTCCTGTGTTGGAGATAGGTTAGGTGATATGTCTTGTGTTGGAGATAGGTTAGGTGATATGTCCTGTGTTGGAGATAGATTAGGTGATATGTCCTGTGTTGGAGATAGGTTAGGTGATGTGTCCTGTGTTGGAGATAGGTTAGGTGATGTGTCCTGTGTTGGAGATAGGTTAGGTGATATGTCCTGTGTTGGAGATAGGTTAGGTGATATGTCCTGTGTTGGAGATAGGTTAGGTGATGTGTCCTGTGTTGGAGATAGGTTAGGTGATATGTCCTGTGTTGGAGATAGGTTAGGTGATGTGTCCTGTGTTGGAGATAGGTTAGGTGATGTGTCCTGTGTTGGAGATAGGTTAGGTGATATGTCCTGTGTTGGAGATAGGTTAGGTGATATGTCCTGTGTTGGAGATAGGTTAGGTGATATGTGCTGTGTTGGAGATAGGTTAGGTGATATGTCCTGTGTTGTGATGTGTCCTGTGTTGGAGATAGGTTAGGTGATATGTCCTGTGTTGGAGATAGGTTAGGTGATATGTCCTGTGTTGGAGATAGGTTAGGTGATATGTCCTGTGTTGGAGATAGGTTAAGTGATATGCCCTGTCTTGAAGCATGAGCATTTGGTTTGGATGAAGTGATTTCTGAGTTGTATTCTGAATTTGAAATAAATGCTGATTTCCTTTAGGTTGACAGGGAGAGCTTGACAAAGAGTAGGTGCCTGAGAATAGAAAGCATGTGCTGTGCTGTGCTGCACTGTGGAAATTAGTTCTAGGGTAATGGGAGTTGATGTGACTTGTTAGTAGCGTCTCAGGCTGTATGAGGAGGTTGCAAAGGTAGTTAATGTGTGGAGCTGGAGTAGTTTGTAGAGCTGTCATATCTTTTCTTTTGTTTTCACACATGCTGTGAATGCCACTATTCTCCTTCAGCTACAAGTATTTCCTCTCAAAACTCCAAGTCTTTAGCCTAGTTTGTGTTTATCTTAGCTCCTTTTCTGACTACTACTTGCAGCTGACTATGGCCACCAGTGGTTTATACTATGGTCCAGCCATTTCTTAGGAGATGACTTTGCAGTCTCTTATTTCATAATAAAACCCTTTCCATACTAGGAGGAAATCTACCTGAGTTGTATATTGACCACACATGTAGGTGATCTTGTGATCATCTGTATTTGCAAACCATGCACTGGACACCCTTAAGATGTTTGAGGTAAACATGTCAAAGTTTTTCTGAATTTTGCTAATCACTCTTGAAGATAATTTAATATTTCATGGTCCTTGGGGAGTACAGTTCTCTCCCAGGAACTGAGTCATGCACAATGCTCACTTGTATAGATGTGTGTGCCTGTGTGTGTGACCGTGTGTGTAACTGTATTGGCTACATGTGCATAGGTATATGTGCGATAGCTGCTGCATTTGCATGTATGGTGTATAGTGTCCTACACGGTGCTTCTCAGGCATATACTGCAAATACCCCTCCCATGAATGCTAAATACCACACCACACTTCAGGCATATAGTTTGCTACACTGTGCCCTTTTCCATCTATGCACCACTTCCCAAAGTCCTATAGTTCAATACAGAGACTGGCATTCTTTGTTCCCTTAGCTCAGTCTGCTACCATCATCTCATTGCTCACTTAACCTTTCACATTTAAGATGAGCAGATTGATAAGCTATGTGCTGTTATCATCAATGACCCCTTCAGACAAGTTCTATGTTGTCATTTTGCAGGAGCATAGGCTGCTGTCTTGTGCACCCCACCTTGCAGTTGCCCAGTGACACTACTGTGTCTCAAGCTGTACTTATAATGTATCTTTGAAATAATCAGTATGCTGATCTGTTGATTACTCTGTGTTATCTATTTCACTGTAGGTCACACTGAGCCCATTGTGACAAGACACATGATTGATTTAATAACTTTCATGTCTGACATTGCTGCAGACAAAACCACCTCCATACTGCAGTTATCTCAAAGTGCAGAGGGCATCTACCTTTCATACCATTGGAAATTATGACAAATCATATTATATTGTTAATAAAACGGTGACCAGATTTTCTGTGATGCAAGGCAGAGTTATAACTAGGCTGGGGGAACTTGTGTAGCAGGCACAAGGTTTTAGGGGGCATTATCATCCAGTGACAATGGTGTGGTAGTGCAGTATTGGCAAATTATTTCTAAATGCCAATACTGCATTTGCAGTCATGGCTCAAGAGTGATGGCAGCTGAGTTTTTTTTAAAGTAATAAAATCATGAAATGAGTTCAGAAAGTAACCCAAAGTTTGTTGCAATGCATGATGGCCCAGAATCTGTAAGTGCAACAGCAGTATTTCTGCTAATATCCGAAGACTACTGATGACAAACACTTTGTCTTCTTTTATTAGGCAAAATAAATTTTCCATTCAGATCCCTGTGATCCAAAATATGCTAAATATTTAAGTGTAGCTTTTCTGTTTGAAAATATGCAGGATATTTGATAATGTGATGGCTTCACATAAATTTTCCTACTACAGGCTGCCAGTTACTTTAGCAACAGACTAAAGCAGTTTCTTGCTAAAAAAGCATATGTGCTGATGGCCTGCTACAAAGTTTCACTTCCACTCACATGCGTAAGTCTTGTTCATGCTATTTTTTTATGTTATTCTTCTGTACTGCAAAGTACAAAAACACCTGAGTTGCAAACCCTTCTGTTTGGTTATGTACACGTATGAAGGGACATACCGGCTTGCATCAGAAAAGTAATACCCTCATAGACATTTCTGAGCCACCCCCACTACAGTGCAGCTTGCAAGGGCTGTAGTGTGGATCATGAGGAGTACACAATATGCCAATGAAAGGCATCAGCATTCAAAAGCTATCAGAGATGTCTTGTTGTTTTCAACAACAGCTATGCATATTCCTTATTATACAGCTGGCCAAACTATTATCAACATGCATTGCTTTGTAGCTTTCTGAACACACTGTAGATGAAATAGTTGTACTTCTTCCATCTTTCTGTCTCTCTTAAATAATTCAATTACATACTGACCTACTCTTTAATTTCCACAGTTCTAGCCACTATACACATAACTATATAAGTATCACTGATTTCTTTTGTTTTCGTTTTTCTCTGCAACTCCTAAAAAAGGCAGTCAGTTGTGTTATTTTTGTTGTCATAAGTTTCCCCACATGTACGATTAAATGTTACTGAAGAGTAGCTATAATAATATATATTTATTTTATTTTATTTATTGACATTTGTCAACCGGGTTAGTCCAGCTGGGAAAGTAGCCCGTTTTCAGTGGAAACCGTAGGAGAAAAGCACTAGTTACAATCAGTTTACAGTTTAATCAAAATTCACACTCCAAGATAGTAACATTTAAAAATACAGCAGGTCAAAAAATAAGGAGTAAGAAACAAAGACATTATAACATACAAGTAGCATTGTATAAAAATGTACAAAGATATACAAAACTATACAAGATGGACAGCAGAGTTTCAGCTTTCAATATTGTGTGTATGAATTTACTAGACAGAATAATTATTAGGTTAATTAGTGAGAAGGCTAAGCCTAGTATAAATATGCATATGATGGGAATGACATATAAGGGTGAGGAGTGGTTAGGTAGGGTCCTGACAGGGGCAAGACTTGATGTTAAGTAGATGATGTTTGAATTCCTTCTTAAAGTGTACTGGGTGGGAAATGGAGCGTATGTGTATAGGTAATTTGTTCCAAGCTCGGGCAACAGAGCATTTATAAAGTAGATTGCTCACATTTTTATTTTGTTGGTAAATATCAAGGAACTGCTAATTTGAGGTGCAAAGGATCGTAGAGGTGGAGTAGGTAGAAACCAGGGAGGAGAGAGCTGGGCATGAAGATAGTTTATAAAGTATAGAGTGTATCATCTAAAATTTTGATAGGAGTTGTTGGGGGATTTCAAACCATTGAAGAGAGGTGAGTGTGAGGCAATGGTGCGAGTTGTAAGGAGAGCTGGTGATAAATCTAATTATTTTGCGGTATATCTGTTGAAGTTTAGGCAAGGTTGTAGACCAAATGTTGGTTAGGACAGGGGCAGCATATAGAAAGGAGGGAAGAAGAAGTGCCTGCGTCAGGGAGAGTCTAGCAATGGAAATTAGAAATTTTCTGTTGCGACAGAGCAAGCCTAGTTTCTGGTGAGTTTTTTTTTATACATTGGAGTATATGTAAGTTAAATTTAAGTTCATCATCAATGATGGCACCTAGAAATTTTGTATGAAGTTCAGGTTATATAAAGGTATTATTAGAGGATGTGATAACAAAGGTGGATTTGTGGTGGGTGAGAGAATGGGGGAGAAAGAGCAAGAGTTTGCTTTTTTGGGGGGTTTAGAATGAGTAGATTATCAGACAGACACTTTTCAATCGATATAAAGGTGTCCTGGGTTCAGGTATAGAGTTCAGAGATATTGCTGGAGATGGAGATGAGATTCGAGTCATCAGCTATTGGATAAGAGGGGATTGTTTGCAGGATGTGTGTAGTTCATTAGTGAAAATATTAAACGGGGGGAACCAGGATGGAACCTTGTGGAACACCGCATGTGACTGGGATGGAGGGAGAGCAGGATGAAATCCATCTGACAGATTGTTGCCAACAAGAGAGGTAGCTAGAGAACCAGGATAGGGAGGCAGTGGATAGTTTAAGATTATATAGTTTAGATAGCAGTATAGGGTGAGAGACTGTGTTGAAGGCTTTGGAGAGGTCAAGGGCAGGATATGAGTTGGTTATTGTCAGTGGCCTCAGCAACAGTATGAGTAAATGATAACAGGGCAGTAGTTGTGCTATAGTTTGGCTGGAAACCATGTTAAGTGGGAGTAAGAAGGTTTTGTTGGAGGAGATAGTTGAGAAGCTGGGAGTGGATGCATTTTTCGAGTATTTTAGATAGAGGGGATAGGATAGCAATGGGTCTATGAGCATATAATGCTGTGGTGTTTTTATTTTGGTCTAAGTCAAAACAAGCAGTTGTTTTTTTTACTTTAAACATTTTGATATATGTCTTTAAATTAACTAGACAAATAATGCATCATTCCAGTAGCAGCCTGGATCCTAGCAATAATTCGTCTCAGTTGCACCTAATTATCAAAGCAAGATCTAGATATGTGTCAGAAATAAAGAAAAGCAAAAAGCTAAAAATTATGATAAATAACAATAATAATATTCAGGATGTCAACAATTATTTTGGACATTAATTTATAAGCCGAAGTGGCATCAGAATGTTATCATACCAGAGGAATAATGCCTTACAGAGTATGTTCAAGAACAACTTGATAATAACATATTTGTTGGCGCTATCCTTCAGGATCTCTCTAAAGCTTTTGATACAGTCTCCAATACAGGCCTAATGAGGATTTTAAAATGTTATGGCTTCACTCTCAGTGTATTTAGATAATTCTCTGACTATTTGACATAGAACAGAAATGTAAAATGTAATGATCCTGTTTTCTGCCCTTTACTGTTTAACAGAGGTGCCCTCCACAGCTTGGTACTTGGCCTGCTGCTGTTTACCATTTAGATAGGTTTATAGGTTCATAGGTAAGTACTAGGCTATCCGCCCGAGGGCATCTATAAGCCTAGACAGAATGTATTGGCTTTCGCTGCCCCCTTAGATTAGTTCCCTGTGCCTCTGTCCAGCAAAGCCATTAGTTCCCTGTGCCTCTGTCCAGCAGAACCACTGCAGTGATCCCCGGGGTAAATTTTCTGTTTCTCATCCACTCATCAAGGTTTCTCTTGAAGAGTGTTAGTGAGGGGCTCTGCCTAATGTAGACTGGAATCCTGTTCCAAAGCATGGGGAGTCTCTGGAACAGGAATCTATCCCTCCAGCATGTCCTATTTATTGTTGTGGTGAGGTTTAGATCCCTAGAGCGTGTGGCACTCGGGGATTTGTTTTTTTTTAGGTGGAGCATGTCTATCAATTCTGGGTTGGACATAGCCTTGTATGTCAGGCAGAAATCACATCTGAGTAAGCAGTATGCAACCAAGTACAGCTGGAGATTCTTCAGTCAGGTTGCATAGGGCATCTGTTTGAGGCCACTAATCCTCTTGGCGAGGTATTTCTGTGGTCTTTCCAGTTGTTGCAGGTGAATTGTAAGGTACATCCCAAATGGGGCGTTGTACTCTATGATGGGTCTGATGATTGATGAGTAGAGGGGCACAATAACCTCTTTTGTTCTAGATGTGAACCCTTTTGTGATTAGGTGGGCCACATAGAAGGATTTTCTAACCACCTTGACAATATGATTATCAAAGGAGAGATTACTATCTACTTGGGTCCCCAGATCCCTTATTACATTTTCTGCATTTAGGGGACTACTACGTATGTGGTAGTTCGTGGGTACTTTGTTTTTCCAAAGGGGATTACTATGCACTTTTTGGCATTTAGCTTGAGGCCATGATTTTGACAGCAGGTATCTGTCTCAGTGAGACCCTTCTGGAGGATGTCTGTATCAGCTGGAGTGTCAATTATGGCCCCCAGTTTGCAGTTATCTGTGAACTTGGTCAGCCATAGTCCTTGCCTGTACTTCTGAGAAGTATATACCGAACAGGAAGGGTCCCAGGACTGAGCCCTGGGGAATGCCACTTGTAACTGGTTTAGAGTTGGACCTAGAGCCTGCAACTCTCACTGTGTGGGTTCTGTCTGTGAGCCAATTAGCAACCCATCTCCTGACATAGGGTTTTATGTTCAAGCTGGTGAGCTTGTCTATAATTCCAGAATGGGGAATGGTGTTGAATGCCTTTGCGAGGTCTAGGTAGACTGTGTGGACCTCCTTTCCCTCATCTAAAGCCTTGGTAACTGTCTCAAAGAAGTCCACCAGGTTTAGGAGGCATGATCTGCCCTTAATAAAGCCAAACTGGATAGAGTCCAATGTTTGGAGGTTCCCAATGCCTCTGTTAATGAGTTCCATGATGATGCACTCCATAGCCTTGCAGACCAGGCTAGTCAGGCTTATAGGGCGATAGTTCCCAGGGTCTGTTGTGGCTCCACCTTTGTGGAGCGGGATAACTGTTGCTGTGCACCACTCTATGGGTACGTAGCCTGTAGAGAGGCTGAGCTTGAACAGTGTGTTTAGGTGAGGGGTTAGTTCATTTTGGAGCTCATGTAAGACACAGCCTGGGACACCGTCCAGTTCCATTGAAGCTGTGTTTTTGGCTTTAGATAGGGCTGTTTTAACCTGTGTCAGTGATTTTCAGGGCTCTACATTCTTCTGGTATGGTTATGGGCCCTTTAGGGGGTGAGAGGAGGATGAAGTTTGCACTAAGTCTGTCTGCCAGAATGTTGGCAATATCAGTTGCTTCAGTGTATTTTGTGCCATTCTGCACTAACTCAGAGCAGATCTGAGAGTTTCCACTTAGGTTCTTGACATAGCTGAAGAACACTTTGAATGATATTCCCTAGATTTAATAAAATCCATGTAGGCATAATGTAGAGCCTACATGGAAGGCACTGTGTCTGTATATGTGGATCCACCTCAGTAGCACGCCACCCATGCATAGTAATGAAGGCGCATTACTGAGGGAGAGCCAGGGGAGGTGGTATTGAATCAGTGTAGGGAGTGTATCACTAACTGTGCCCGTAGATGAGTAACACACCCCCTACACTGCCAAGTGCCTGATAGCAATAAATGCAATGTAATAATTATTATTTTTTTTATGTTTATGTGGTGTGGCACCCAGTGACTGACACATGTCAGATGTCTAAAAATAGAAGTCAGATGCATTTAATTAATGATTCAAAGGTCAACTTTAAAGCATAACAGGGTTTGTGTGGCACTATGCATTGCTTAGTTGTGCTTAAACTTGGCTCAGAGGTATATGTAAAAGTATAGCACCATTCCCCATATCCATGTTGCCAAGTGGTTAGAGTCATGGCCTTATTTGCAATAGGTGCAGGGTTTGAATACAGGGAAAGAAAATTAAGCAATCATTTTCTAAATATAAACTATGCCAATTATTTTTAAATTATTTTGTACTGTACTCAGCTAAGCTCTGCTAAACCATGCTAAGCCAAGATAAGCACTGCCAAAACAATCTCTGTTTAAGCACCGCTTGGCTGCACTTACCTGGTTTCCACACTGCTAAACATTGCTGGGCATTGTCAGTTTAAGCTGTGCTCAGCTCAGCTAAACTGGTTTACGCAGTGCTAAGCAACATGCCACAGTTTCAAAAATGTCCCAACTGTGTGTAAGGGTGGGAAAACAGGCTATATTAAGTGCACTAAGCAGGAATACAGCATATTATGTTGAAGTCTGAACTGTGCAGGAACTATGGCAGGTGTTGGAGAGGGTGCTCATTTCTGGGCACAGTGGTGGGACATTCTGGAGTCCAGGGTCATGAGTGAACTCCTTGTGAAAGACCATGAACACTGGCTGCTGAAGGGCCAGTTCCAGGGATCAGAGTACAATTTGGAGGCCTGACACTGGCTGGCATGTGATCTCTGCAGTGTAACAAGTATCTCCTGCACAGGTGAGCAGGTCTGTCACCGTTCTGATGATCTGAAATGGTGGAAGAGGGGACTTCTGGACACCTGGGTCCAGTATGCCTGGGATGGGAATGCCCCACATGTTTGTAAGTACTGTTAGCATTGTTTTGCCAATATCTAATCTGAATGTGTGATACACAGGTACATATAATGGTGTGCTGCTCTCCCTACAGCTGCAGAGAAGAGAGCTCACAACCTAGAGGCCCATGCAGGGTGCCTGTCCAGGTTGTGCCATGAGTGTGATGAGTTCAGATTAGTTTGCAATTTATAGTCAAATACACAAGATAGGGTAATTCATTCACTTCCACTAGGTACATACAGTACAGATTTGTGTATTGCAATGAATGTGGGCGTAGGCCTGTACTGCAACAACTGACTACTGCCAAGTATAGTGCAATAAGGATTAAAGCAAGAAACCTGATAATGTTAATGAAATAATGTTTCTACTGCAATAATTGTTGAATTACAGCTATACTGCAACACCTGCATTATATAATCTGTTGTGCAATAAAGACTTGAAAATATACCAATAACTGCATGAAGGTACCCCTAATAAAGTTGTGTTGTGCAATATGTGTGTAAGTAGGGCTGTTGTTCATGAAATAGAGTATGACATCTGCTCTGCCATGTTCAAAAAGCACAAGACCCACAAACAGTGGCAATTTTCACCAAACTTTTTATTTCATTGTGCAAAAGCTCAGAGGAAAAATCAAATCAGTTTTGGCTCTGAAATACAAACACAAAGAATACCACTAAGTGACTAAAGGTTAACTAAGGAAGAGTGTTATGCTGAACTGTAGATTTAAAGCTGTACTACAAGATATTTGCATAATGACATTTGTTCTGCACTAACATCTGAAGGAATACCAGGAACACCCAAGGTAGACTGTGTATATCAGGATTGTCTTGTGTTAGCTATTGCATTTCAGCTATATGCATTCCTGCTCCGAGGTATGGTGCTGCAGGCAAGTATGAAACTGTAATAGCTATAGACTGCAAATATACTATCTGCAACTGTATATGGGTCAGGTAACCAACCCAATACTCCGATATGGTGTGCACATGTCACAGATATTTCCGCCCACTAAGAGTTAATTGTGCACACCTGCATTGTATGCATTAATGTACAGTTCATAGGTTCATAGGTTCATAGGTTGATACTAGGCTATCTGCCCTAGGGCATTTATAAGCCTAGCCAGAGTGTGTTTGGCTTTCACCATCCTTTTAGATTAGTGGACTGTGCCTTTGAATAGTAGGTCACAGAAGATAGCCCTTTTAAGGTTAGTTTACTGTGCCTCTGTCTAGCAGGGATGGGGGTAAACTTACGATCTCCCATCCACTCGTCAAGATTTCTCTTGAAGAGGGTCAGTGAGGGGCTCTGCCTAACTTGGACTGGGATTTTGTTCCAGAGTGAGGGGAACCTCTGGGATATGAATCTGTCCCACCAGCATACCTAGTATCTCTGTCATGTATGAATCTCATGCATGTGTGTTCAAGTGTCACTGCAATTTTGTATAAAACTGTTCTACTAATACCAGGTCATATTTTGTTTCCAGGTGAGCTCTAGACAAACATTAGTCAGTCAATACTCAGCAGTGGCTCAGTAGCAGAGTTTGTCAAATGCTGTGGGTAATGTATATTTTTTTACACAGACCAAGGTTTGAATCCAGTGACAGGTACTAGTAAATATCAAGGAATCAGTTATGTATTGTTAACAGATGTTCTCCCCATAAGTCTTACAGGTAAATGGGTGCAGTAGCCCTTAGTAGGGGTTAATAATTTGTATGTTCAAATGTAATAGAGTGTTAACAACATTGATCAGGAATGTGATAAGACATCATAAAATAAAGACTATAAATACAATACTAGTAAAAGTTAATACATTGAATAAAATGGGCAATCTTTGTATGGCTGTATGCCTGGTGTGTCTGTGAATGTTTGCTGATGGTCTAACCCCATGCCTGCTAAGGACGGCATGATAGTCGTATACTCTCTGTACTGTACACAATACTTGTCTCTCAAGTGTCATACTGTCATGGACTGTAATCACTGTTGCCGAATCCCTCTGTCACAGATCTATGATCAACATGATTATGTCAATAGCACAGTCACACTACATCAGTCCACAGTACACCTTGGTAGTTATATAGGTCCACCTGACATGTAATATTCCTCTGTAGTTGTGTACCTGTAGGTGTTACTGCCTTGCCATACTGTCACATGCAGTTAGCGTTTGAGGTATGTACATCCTACAGCAGCTATAGGGAACTTTATATATAAAGGAAGGGCAGACCAGTAGAGTACATTACAGTACTGTTGCAAACTATATAGCCCATACTGGCATTAATGGACTGTATTTCTCTCCCCCCCACCACTTATCTTCATCATAATTTATTATTGTTATACATTGGTTATGGTTTGCTATTAACATATGTTGTTCCATAAACATTATGTTAGGCCTTGTGTTTTATTATTCTTATGTATTATAATGGTTGCATACTGACATATCTTGTTGCTTTATCTATGTTGTTGGTCATATGCAGTAAATGTTACTGGCATGCTGTTACTATGCTGACTGTTATACAAATTGTTGTGCTCCATATACTATTCAATGTTATGTTACTGGGTTATTTGCAATGTTCTGGCATGCTGTTATAACTAACTAAATGGTTTGTTCATTACTAACCTATACGCATTGAAATACCTCAACACCACAGCTTGACTGGGTAGGCCAGTTCCTGGCAATCCATCTACCCTACCTCAACTGGCTGTGGCACTGAGTCTCAACACATCTGGGACTCAAGCTGATAGTGCCACCTCCACTGGTCCTGCATCACCTATGGGTGGAACCACCTTAGGGGACGGGGCCTGTCCCCCCGAGAGGAGGGGTGGAAGGGGGGGTTGTCACCCAGGATCAGCTACTGCTGCCATCTAGGCACACATGGACCTCTGATTCCACAACACCTCCCTGTCCAAGATTCTTACCCCCTTGTGTGTCACAAACCATCCCTGCATGCTGTCTTATCTGTCTTGTCTGTCTGCAAATGCAACCACTCCTACCCAGCTTACCTCCCCATATGTACCTATATCTCTTCCCCAACATTCCTCTCTCTCCTTAAAAACAAAAAGGAGCCTGTCCCACAGAAAAAAACATCACCCCAAACATAGCTTTCCATTTTGCGCACATGTCCACCGGACATAATAAATTATTACATTAATCAATCAACACATTTATGTTGCCTTCAGCCCTCTTTCTGGGGCGTGAGATTCCAAATTCTGTAAAACCTGCACAGCTGTTGCTGTAGAAGAAATGGAGAGCTATGGTCCTTTCCTACACATGTCCTGCACACCCCTACATGCCTTTCAGTATGTTTTTCCCTTGCTTGCCCTGATTTCACCACTTTCCTACCACCCCTTTTTTCTTTTCTTTTTAGCATGGGTTTAAGTAGAGCTTAGTGGCATGGTGCACAATCCCACTAAAAACTGCTTAAAAGTGCCTTAATCATCTTATGTGTTTCTGACAATGTTAGGCACATCTGCAAAATAATCACCTTTGCCATGACTTGAACCCAGGCCCCTGTCAATTACAGCACAGAGCAGTCTGCTCTGAATTAAAACAGGTGTTTCCATTAACATATCCTGATTGCCACTGACACACTGCAAGTACATATAATTGGGAAACTGGCAGTGTACTTGGAACTGTGATGCAGACACTACACTAGTACACAGCCAAATAAATATTAAGGGATGTACCTAAGGCCTGGGATAACAGGTATAGCTATCAACTGTACAGACTGTTACAGAATGTCCACAGTTGTATCCTCTAATTTTGGCATGGTTTCACAAAAACAGGTCTGTCTGCTAAAGTACTGGCACATCATTAAAGATGAGATTAGAAAATCATGACAGATATTTGAGTGTCACATCTCATGTCCATCAGAAAACACATGCTAATGCAATTCCTGTGTCACAGACTGCATGCATGCTGTTGCAGTAGTGACTCAATAGCTCAGTCTGTTAAATGCCATGTACACAATACATTTTTGCCACCCACAATCCTGGGTTCGAATACAGTGTGTTGCACTTCAATTACATTCTTGTGAATACAGCAGACAATGACTGAGTCATGCAATTTTAACCAAAACAGGTTGCTGCTACTGAATTAACTGCTACTCATGTTAGCAAGTCACATGCCTGTAGGTAGGGACACACTGCACATATTCGTATAGCCTACCTATATTTTGCCTGCTACTCTCTGATTGGCACTGTTACATAAAGATGTACCTTAAGCAAAAGCCTCAACTGGACTGTTTTTAGGCAAAAAGCAGTAGCTGCAAGCTGCAACATATGCAGCTGTATGTTACGCTACCTGCTACAGACCTACCATACCTCACAACCCCCTAGAACAAGGGATCCACACAACAGCCATACATAAAGGGTTGGGGAGGCAAAGGTTGAGCGACAGGGGCAAGTGTCACAGTCTGCCCCTACAAACATACATAGCTGATAGACCAGCAGCTACTGCAGCAGCATGCATATTCTGCTGGGTATGACATCTGACACTGACATGTCTCTTCCCCCTTACTGACTTCAACCCACACTATTTAACACTGAACTGCCAGATAATCATAAAGTAATTTGCCAATGGCCAATTATAGCATGCAAAACTGTGGACATACCTCATAAAGCTCAACAGTGGACAGTATTTGTACCTATCCTCTGCAATGCCGTAGTCTACACAACCCACTAATGTCCATCTCACAGACTAAGAAAGGGTCAAGGCCTACATGAAGGCCTTAAATATTGCATTGTTGTGCCATGTCATTGGCTAATGAAACTGCAACCAAGCTTTTCTGGATGCAATTAGCATGTCTGAGCCACTGAATGGTGCAGTTAATGAGCATTACCTACAAAAGACAAGCAACTGCCTATGGGAAACAGGTCTGTAACTTGCTTAAACAAGACAGACTGTAATTTACCAAGCATTGTTCTTGAGGATTTCTTCACAAAAGGATTACATCACTCTGCCAGGTATGTAATACAAGTCCCCATATAATGGTACATGGATAGGAGGATGCAGTTATGGGGAATAGGGATTACAACAGTAGAGCTGTAGTACATCTCTGGGAATGACATGTAGTTGATACTCTGCTGTACAACAGCTATAGGCATGGCTTTCAGCTGTGCCTGCTGTGGAATACATCACAGCTGTGGCCATCTCACTCCATCCTACAACAGTTGGGTCCTGTACGAATTCTACTGGATTATGTGTTAGACATATTAATAGTAAGTAAGGGTGGACACAACTGCCATATCACATGATGTACTGTCAATCAGATCATCTCATTCTGTGAATGTCACACAGGAATAGTTCAGACATTGTAAAGGTGTTCCTGACTATCCCTGATGTACTCTAGGTCACTGTTTAGTTGACATTTGTACGTCATTGCTTGAGAGCTATGGCTAACATACCTGGCAACCCCCTACAGCAAGAAGTCAGATCATAGCCATTATTAATGGGGGGCACAGGTCAAACCTCAGCATCAGAATGTACATATTGGTTATACAAAGTGAGACTATGAATAGGGTAACAGATATTACTGTAGCATAACTGTTTTCTGAGGGTTTTGGCATGGGTCAGCCAGATTCTCTATATTCTGAGAACAACTATCAATTATTGGCCAACTGCTTGCCAGCCATCCACAAGTTTGTGCCAAAAGAGCCACATATATCAGACACACAAACACATTCATCAAACATCTGTGTACTGGAGAAGTGTGATGCCTACAGGGAGGATGTACTACAGCAGGTTTGCATTGCTGTCTGTCATTGTGACACTCTGATGTTGTTGGACTGTCACCATATACTTGTAATAACACACACCTATGTGTCTGACAGTGGCCGTAGGGCATAGTAGTGGGACTTTGCCCACAGGGGACACACCATAGTAGATGGCATTGATGGTTGTGGTGACATACAGCACATTCTGTCATGGCACACAGGGGGCATAACTAGTATTGCTACTATGTTGGCTATAGTGACATACATAGTGTGTTGATAGACTGTGGGGTATGGTGTGGGAGGTATCAGTGCATAGTGTAAGCCAACTTGGATGTGCTGGGTCTGTACATAGTGGATATCAATGTAACTGGTCCTGTGATGTGTTCCCCTCTTGTTGTCTTTCAGAAATGATGCATCAAAGGAGGCGCCTGCTATTTTCAGAGACTGAAAATAATGTCATCCTGGATGGTCTCAGACTGCATCACAACATTCTGTTGTCCAGAACTCACCAGCATCGTGACCAATGTGCAGTAATGTGGGCTGATCTTGTGACAGCAGTCAACCAAGTAGGCTTACAGGACAGAACCTACAAGCAGGTCCTACACTGGGCCACTGCTATGGTCAATGCTGCATGGCAAAGGGCTGCCGCTGTGGCCAGGGAGCATGCTGCAACTGGTGGAGGGCCTGCAGTAGAACAACCACTCCCAGCCCCAGAGGAATTCCTGGCAAACCTGGGAACAACCACCAGCTCCCAAGCATCCATCACCCCATACATCATGGAGGTGGGTGCCACAGCATCCACAGCAGAGGAGCATACAGGTAAGCTTCCTGTGTTTATCAGTGTAATACTGTATCAGTCATTGTGGCAGCCTCTGCATACCAGTACATGAGTGCCAGCTCTAGCTGCATTGGGGGAGGTGTTTTGTTTTAATGTACAGCTGTGCACACATACTCAGAATGTCGCAATGTAGGCAGTATCACATTAGCTAGTGTACATGTTGATATATGCACATATTACCCTGTAACAATGCCACATTTGGTATTGCTGACAATACCTCTCCCTCACATTTCCATAAGTATGCCAGGTGTGGCAGGAGTCTAATGTTCTGTACCTGGTAAGTGTTATACTGTTGTTGTATGGATCATATGTACCCTAAGAATGTTAATGGCTGATATTTTGCCCTACACACAACTGCTCTGCTTAGCCAGAGTACAATAGCTGTATGGTCAGTTTCAGAGGGGTTAACTGACATACATTGAATGGTTATCACAGTTGTGTATTTACAGAAGCAGTAACACATTTGCACTTATATTTGAAGAGGTGTGACAGTCTGCTATATAGAAGGCAATCACTCACAGATTCATGTTCACACACAGTATGGAGATGGTACATACCTAAGGCAATGATACTAGAACTGGAATAGTATGCTCAAGATGAGTGCACTGTGTTTTAGGTGCAGGTCTATCACATACACTGATATATTGCTTAATGCACAGGTGTATAGTACTGGCAACATTAACCAGACATAGCTGCAGTGCATGTTTTAAAGGGCCTGTCTTGTCTGTGTATGCTGTAATCTGTTTGTGTGTTGTGTATGGGATCAGAAATAAGATGTGGTATGTGTAGTGCAGTTGTGGCTCCTCACCTGTAGGTGCATGTGTGTGGAATACCATACAAAATAATGCAGGTCGTAATGTACTTATTTTGTCTTCCTCCTCACAGGTAAACATGGGGTTTGGAGTGTGTCCCCCTCACAACCTGATGTCAGTGTCTCATCAGACTCTGATGATGATGGTGGCCATAGTGAGGCACAGGTGGGGTTGTTGAGGAGTGAATCTGTCCCATGGGTTGACATACCATTTCCTCCCCCAATCTCCCCGCACACAGTCAGTATGCCTACACATACTCAGTCCCCTTCTGCCACAGATATCATATCAGACAATCAGAGTGTGGCAACTTCGAACAGGTGAGTGTGGCAGCTATGGAATCAGTGAGTGTAGACACTAGCCATAGCCAGAGATCTGGTGAGGTCCCACACAGGCAGATTGACAGGGGTGCTCAAAGGAGGATTGCTATCCATCAACCACCTGTCACAGGTGTCACATCATGGGTCATTCGACTCATGTTTCAGTCCATCATGGAGACACAAGCACTTTTCAAATGCAACACCAGACAGGTGCGCAAGATCATGGATGCAGCACAGCCTGACATCCGTGACTCCCTCCACCACATTGGTGAAGCCATGGATCATTTCACTGATGTAGTGGACAGATGGTGGGGTGAGACATTGTCAGTCCTTGACCACATGTTGTCTGTGCTGGAACAACTGGTAGGAGTAGGGCAGTGGACACGTGGATGTAGGTTAGCAACACCACCCGCTGAGAGTTCACATGGCCATGCACATGCACACTCCCGTAGTGGCAGTACCTCCAGCACTACAGAAGGGAGTGTGCTGTCCACTGGTCTATATCATATGAGTGAATCACACAAATTGCAAACGCTCATAATATCGAATGTACCGGACCTCGAACTTCCTATTGTGGGGGGGCTGCACCCCCACACCCCCCACTAAATAGATATTCCAACTCCAAGATTGCACTGCAGTGAGGAAAGGGTAAATATCCCATTCTTCACTGTACTGTAATCTCAGAAAAAGCACTTTGAGGTCCGGTACGTTCGATATTATGATTGTTCGCAAATTGTGCAATTCGGTCATATGATATAGACCCGCTGTCCACATCACTAAGTGGCAGGCCATGGGTGGTCCCATGTGGGATATGAGCCAAGCAGACACCAATCACCATCAGTAACTAGCACCACATCTGACCCTGGGCATGGTGGTGGCAGTGCCACTCCTGACAGAGCCAGTTCCCATGT
Organism: Protopterus annectens; assembly: GCF_019279795.1. Classification (NCBI taxonomy): domain Eukaryota; kingdom Metazoa; phylum Chordata; order Ceratodontiformes; family Protopteridae; genus Protopterus; species Protopterus annectens. The sequence continues at coordinate 1,315,306,083 of NC_056733.1, forward strand.
TCATGGCCAGAGACAGTGAACTGTCCACTCTGCCATATACAGTCCATAGCTGTCCAACATGCACATGTGTAGGGCTAGTACTTGGCTTGACTGTGTACATGCACACACTCAAACATCTCTGTCACATGCATGTCACCAAAAGACACACACAGCACCTCTCAATGGCCCTGCTAAGCAGTACTCCTACCTGACTCACACACCTGCTGTCAACTGTTTGACACAGCCTAGGCCTCTGTCACCCCCCCACACCACACCCTGTGCATGTGATGATACCTGTGCCACATCCCTGCCATCTATACCATCAATGCAGGGACATGCAAATATGTGTCTGATGCACAGGGTGACTATATTACATTACATGTAGGTTTTTAGTGCAGTAGTGTTATGCCATGATAGGTGCTGTATGCTGGCATGTGTCATGAGTACACATCAAATTTTGTGTACCTTTGTTGCATGATCTTAGACTGGTGGTAGTGTTGCAGAATGACAGGTGTCTCACAGAACCTATTTCTGTTCCAGGGGTCTGAGTGGCTAAGCTATGGACACTTGGAGGCAATATAGTGGCACAGAACAGCATGGCAGTATAGCAGAAGTATGACATCAGCAAGGTATGGCTGTATATGTGCAGGATTATCTAGGTGCATATGTGTACAACAGTGTGTCAGGAACAATGGGGGCAGTCAGCGTAATCTTGCATGCATACCCTGTGGCAAGGCCTGCTGCCCTTGATATGTGTCACCTGGATGCTTTTTACATACAAATGTATGTGGTGGCAAATAGCATGTATGCCTCAGTAGATGTGGGCTATTTAGGGCCAGCACACATAATGACAGAGCAGTAAAATGCATGACAATTACACACCCATATAGCCATATGTGTACTGCTGCATGAGAATATATTTGTGCATTCACACACACAAAGCTGCCCTTAGTGATATTAGGATGCCTATATATCTATTAGCATACACTATAGCACTCAGTCATTACTGCATGCTCCATGGAGCTTATCTGTTTTGACATTGTCAGCCAGTGCTGTTAAGGTGGATGACATCAGCAGGCCTTGTAAAGGAGGGCAATGGGGAGGCCAGCAGGTAGTCACAGGGCCTAAAAATATATAAACATTGCACAGATATAGGCACACTGCTGCAAGGGGATATATTTACACACACAGAGTTACTGTTCTGGAGATTAGAATCCCTACCTATCTATTAGTACACACTACAGCACTAGGTACTTACTGCATGCACCACAGAGCTTATCTGTTTTGATATTGTCAGCCAGTGGTGTTAGGGTGGATGACATCAGCAGGTGTTGACAGGGAGGCCAATGTTGAGGAGGATGATAGTCACAGGGCCATAAAATGATTGACCATTGCACAGAGGCTAGATGGGCATGTGTGTACCACTGTAAGGGAAATATCTACATGCACACACACACACACACACACACACACACACACACACACACACACACACACACACACATGGTGACTGATGTGAGATTAGAACCTCTGCCTACCTACTATTACATACTACAGCTCACAGTACTAATGGCAGGCCCCACTGGTTACCTGTGATGAACATGTGGCTGCAGCAACAGTACTTGTGGGATATGCAAACTGGCCTTGTCTTATGTGGCCAGCAGAGTGAACCTGCTTTATGCTGTTATTGTATCTAGTGTCCTAGCAGTGACATACCTGTTCATACCCCTGTTATGTGTGTATAGTTACCAGTATTGGCATTTCTGGCCAGTTGCACTTTGTTAGGTGGACAATTGGACAGTGACAATATGACCTGTCTAAATCCTGCTGTGAAGCCATTGCACATTACAACACCTGCTCACCATTGTCTGTCTACAGGGTGACATTCCACAAGCACAGGGTTCTGTGGCTGGGTGGATTATGTCCTTATGTGGTCTTGGTCTTTTACCATCAGACAATGTTATGTAGCTGCAGATAACCCCAACCTTCTGCTTGTAGGTGTAGACATTTGTGCATACCCACACACATATACACATGTGTGTGTGTGTGTGTGTGTGTGTGTGTGTGTGTGTGTGTGTGTGTGTGTGTATATATATATGTGTATATATATATATATATATATATATATATATATATGGATCTAAGACAGTTGATCGAAAGGCCAACTGTCCGAATCCTACCCTACCAAACACTGTTTACCGAAACTGCTTTCACTGAAAAAGCAGTTTTGGTAAACGGAAGGTAAAACACACACACATACACAAAAACAAAAAAAAAAAAAAAAGCACACACACACACCATGTTTACGCAGGGGTCTTCACCCCCCTCCACCCCCACACCCCCCTGCTTTTATATTCTCATTCCGAGATCGCACTACAGTGGGGAAAAGGGAATATTCCCTTATCCCCACTGTAGTCCGATCTCACCTACTACCACATCCCCCGATTCCCTGTACTTTTACGAAAGTTTCACGAAAGCACTTCTTTCGTTAAAAAGTGCTTTCACAAAACTGTGGCAGCCCGTTTCACTTTCGGTGAAACAGTCTTTCAGTAGACTGTCCAAGACATATATATATATATATATATATATATATATATATATATATATATATATATATATATATCTATATATATATATATATATATATATATATATATATATATATATATATATATATATATATATATATATATATGCCACATGATAGATAGGGTGATCATGTGTGAGGGGTATAGGTAGAGGCAGATACATAAACGTAGCTGTCTGTATGCACAGACATATTTTTACATATCATTTCTGCAGGCAGATGAGGCATCAGACATGGGCTCAAGTTAGCTAAGTGTAGAGCATGCCCAGTGTGACTGTCAGTACTTACAAGGTGACTCCAAGCCTGACCTACCTGTACTCCAGTCTGAGATTTTGTGTGCTGCTACCAATGGACTGCTGCACTTGATTAAACAGTTCAGCACCTCCCTGATATTTTGTCCAAGGGAGTCCCTGGCTGTGTGCTGAATGTAATATATGACTTATACCTAGCTACTGTACAGATTGTAATAGACTGTACATAGTTTTGCATCATATGTGTGATACGTTTTACATAGCATTATGATTTTCTGGTACATCAGTGGCAAATCATTATAGATTAACATTAGGAAATGATTTTATTTATTTATTTTATTTATTTATCATTTGTTGACCGGGAAAGTCCGACTAGGTTCCACAGAGCCTGTTTTCAGCGGAGGCCCGGGAAGAAATCCTCCAGATGCATGTCTTTGGAATGTGGGAGGAAACCGGAGTACCTGGAGGAAACCCACGCGAACACAGGGAGAACATGCAAACTCCACACAGAAGGCACCCCAGCCGAGAATCAAACCGGAGAACCTCTTGCTGTGAGGTGACAATGTTAACCACTGCACATGATGACATACATTTGAGTTACTGACTCCATACACACCAGTAAACCCATGCTACTGCATGACCTGTAATTCTCTGAACTTTCTAAATTTCTCTGGCCACTAGTTAAACCGTCTCCTTATATTCAGGCCTTTTTCCCACCACTGTTCATAGGTTTGTCCAGATTTCCTGCTCTAAGTGGTTATAGGTATGCTGTGACTGGGGTACATGATGTAAGACATCACACAGGGTGACTATTTTCACACCTCTAACTCGACATGCTTTGCAGAATGTCCAGCACTCCACCCTATATATCTGCTCTGCTCCTCATACAGTTGTGTTTTTCTGGTAGTATACTACTAAATGAAGCCCACTGAATTGTTGTATATACTGACACAGTTAAGTGATGGCCTTTACATCCTGCTGCTACTCTGACTTTTTGCAACCTGCTGTTATACTAGCCACTTTCTTGGTTACTCAGAGAATGTATAATGTCTGTAGGTTTGGCTCTCCATCCCTCCATTGTTTCTGGCTTTGTCCAGTTTTCTTGCAGCAAACAGATTGCAACATATTGACAATGTGTGGAACTCGTACCATAGGAGTATCTCACATGCAAAAGTTGTAGGTGCAGCCAGCTTCGAACCATGAACACCATTAACCATGCTAATGTATTTAGCCCACTGAGCCACAACAGCCACCAGAAAGTGAGTTTTAATTCCTCACACTATCAACAGCAGATAGACATATACACTTTGACTGTGCATATTGTGGAAAATAGGACATGTAGCCAGGTTGTTTGGAACCGCCCTGGGATTGTGTGGTCTGCTGATATATCTTTGCAAACATACACTGTTACTGCAGTTGCATGTAAACGCTGATGTGTTGGGGGTTTGGGATTGTAGCAATGAGAGTCATGCATCTGTCCTATGACCCTGCTGTTTGGCAATTCCCTTACATACTGCTGTAGGTTTTGCTGCCTTGTGGCCTGCTGCATATTATGCAGCAGTCACTACTGGACAGAGTACCTGTTGTCTCATACAACTGTTTGTTCTTTGTAAGTAGCCCAGTTGCCCACTCTACTCCCTTGTATAAATGCAGCAGGTCCATACGTATGTTACCATAGTCTAGTATCCCGTACATTTGTTGTAAAGGAGAGTGACTTACCTTGTGCATGCAGCAGTTTGGATACCTTTTTCTCAGGGCTGACTCTGTCTGATGCACGCAGTACACAGCCAATACATTGTAAGGTACAGGTTGTGTGGTGTGACTGGCATCATTTTTACTATGTATGCAAGTTGGAGTAAGGTGTCAGACCCTAGGACCCTAGGTTGTCAGTGCATGTCCTCTGCGTTGCCTCTTTGCCAACACCAGGACATACTGGGCACATCTACGACTGCCTACAGGGACAGCCTCAGGGGGTTCCTCCTACGAGTTCCCCTGTGGGTGTGGCTGGTGGGACCTTGGCACTAGTGGAGGGCTGTGTGTCCCTTTACTGTGATGAACTTGCCACAGCTGTTTCTGCGGATCATATTGTGTAGCATGCACATACTGTGAACATCTGTCCACATGTGGCTAGAGTACTGCAGGACTCTACCAGATATACCAAGGCACCAGAACTGTGACTTGAGCAGCCCAAACACATGTTCTGTGATGTTCTTAGCTTGTGCATGTGCCTCCTTATGGTGTTTTTCAGTAGTTGTGTGTGCATTTTTGATGGGTGTCATCATCCACAGTTCCAGTGCATAGCCAGCATCCACATCCCCCACTAGATGGCCATATGGGATGTGCCCCTGGCAAACATCTGGTACAGCTGTGATGCATGCCAGATATATGAGTTGTGATAACTGCCAGGGCTGCCAGCACGCACATTCATGATGATGCCCTGGGCATTGCACATGATCTGGCAGTTGATGGTGTGATACCCTTTGCGGTTGACATAGACTTTACCTTCCTCACCGGGCGGTGCTTTAATGTGTACATGAGTACAGTGTATGGCACCCAGTACCTCAGGTTAGTGTGCTACATAGTAGAAGAGATGCATACTGCTGGCCCTCTCCTCAGGCATGCAGGGTAAATATATGTGCTTACTGGCAAGTCTTTGCATGACAGCCAGAAACTGGTGGAGTACCCTGGATGCAGATGCCAGTGAGACCACCATCATGTCCCCAGTTGGTCTTTGGAAAGTACATGTAGCTAGTATTCTAAGGGCTACCCATACCTTTGTTTCCACTGGGATGGGTTTCCCTCTGTGGGCTCTGGGTCTGAGTTGAGGGCAGCAGAGCTTGGTGAGTTCTTCTAGTATGTCCCCGTCCACCCTGTATCACTTTACAATCTCCAGCTCTTGTAGCTGCTGGAAGGTTACCCTGTGGCTGAACACTCTTCTTCTCAGTCCAGGCCTATTGTCAGTGGCAGCATCAGCACTGACCTGAACCTCTAGCACATACAGATGTAGCAATGCTGCAGCAGTCCCTAACATTCTCTCAGTTAAATTTCCCAAGTCTGTACTCCAATGGTGCAGAGTATGGGGAGAAAATCAGATTGTAGGGTGTATGCATACTTTATAGTGCTCTGCTGCAGATGCAGCCTATGTAATTGGATAACTCTGATACATTCCACCTGCCTAATACATCACTGAGGGGTTTGAATGGCCCAGTGTAAATGGAACAGGGGTCATCAGTATTTTATAGATGATTGGCTTTCCCAGGCAATTTCCTTTTTTTTTTAACTGCCTTCCCTGCTAAGCACTGCGGCATGGCATGTAAACCCGCGCCACAGATATAAACTATTCTCAGCAATCAATAGACACTCCCTCATGCATGGGCACACTCAGCATGGCTCAAATCAGCTAAAACAAGTGCCCCACAGCTAAACAAAGCTTAGCAGCACTGGACACACTCCCCTGCTTAACTGAGAGGTGCACTGCCAAACGGGTACCGCTGAGCTCCAATCAGTTTAAACATATAGTGACATACCCCTTTTTGATGTCAGCTAGCTCCTCTGTGGACACCAACATGGTTCAGTAACCCAGCTCCTTTGCATACAGATCCGTGCACACAACCTGGATACTTCACTATTCCAGGGCCTACCTCCCTAGCAACCACTGACATCTACCTTTGTACACACTCCAAGCAGGGCCATATAATGTGTTATTCTCACATATTTCTTATTTTTAGTTTTTAAACTTTTTAATATTTTTTTTTTGCATAATGGCATGCTTGTGTGCTGCTGCACACCTTGCAAATGTAATATGGGTATTAAAAAAAAAATTATTACATTATTTTGCATTAATCTTTGGGCACACAGGGCATAGATTTGCACATACCTGTGCCTACTATGCAATTTATGACCTTCTAAATGGGCTTTTATAGCCCCTGTTCCATTTTTATTTTCTTGTATACGGAAATTTTCCATGTACACTTCAGACACCAACATGTTGTCTGCAGAACTGCCTATCTGCTTGATGGATCACTCCAGCACCCTCATTTTTATGCAATTCACCTGCTTATGAGGTAATTTGCATGCCACAGACACTTCCGTGTCCGCAAGCTTGTGCACGCCCCTCTGCTCTGGTTACTGGATCGCATGGCTGCTTACTTCTGTGTCAGCTCTGTGCCACTATGCCTACACAGAAAATCAGTGTGTGTAGGCTTTATTGAATTCCCCTTATTATCAATCACTGTGAAGAGCTGAGTCTATTTTTATATGCTGACTACTCCACTATCTCCCAGAGTGACAGTTGATCACAGTGTGTTCATTTCAAACTTGCAGCATGTTCAATTCTCTACAGTCTTGGCCAATCTCCCTGGGTCTACATCTCATTGCATCAATGTCCATCTCCTTACTCTTCTTTTTCAGTACAATTTTAACCGCCACTTCTGACTGCATTGACCCACTACCTCCCACACATACCTCAACTGCTAATGGGTCCAGATTAACCATTAAAACTCTTGACTCCAATGACATAGACACTATTAATTTAGGTAAACTCCATGCATTCCATTACTGATAATCGGTTATAATTTTACCTCTAAGTAAAGAATGCAGTTATTAAGACATATATAAAATTATGGAAACCTTACAAGGCCAAGGCATTCTTAATAGCTAGTACCAGGTTAGCCAATGCAACTTCATTCACTTATGTAGTCTTCTCACCTTTTGATTTGATTCCTCTTTGTTATTTCATAAACCCAAAATGACTTTAACAGAGTTTCTAAATTTGCTTTACAATACCACAACAGAATGCACCCTGCTTATCCATGCAGAATCTACTCTGACCCAAAGTCACTCATTACCTTTTTATCACTCAGCTGTACTTTACTTATAAACTTTTCCAACAACTGCCTGTCGTTAGCTCACAATTTATCCCAAATTCTGAGAACCTAAGTAGGTCAAATAGTGTCTCTACCTAAATCTTTCAGCACTTATGGAGACAACAGCTGGGAAACTATGGAATCAACTGCCATTCAACATCTGCTCCATCATACAAACAGGTTTTCAAGTCCACTGTTAATATCTCTACCAAAACTAGACTCACAGATGTGATATCACATCATTCTTTTGCATTAATTCAGTCTAACATTCAGCCAGCTATAATGCACTGTCGACTAATTATATTACCAGTTTATATTTTATGTGCATCACTCCCATCATAATAATGCTCATCTGATTGATGACATCACAAACAATAGCTCTACTTCTGTATTTATCTATAAATTTACTGCAGCTAGAAAATAATACCATTATTTGTAATACATTGTACAATTATATTTGTCATATAGCTAATACTGATTTTGCTGTATGTTTAACACTTACTATTATTCATTATATATTCATCTTGTTAGGTTATTCTGCATTCATGACATTTTATTCTCTTAAGTTGCTAGTCTTTATTATTATTTTTTATGTTGCATGATCCTTGCTTTTTGTTATGCTACTACTGTATGTCTTCTTAGGTAACTACACATTTATATGCCTTATTTTTATCATTTGGAGGTTTGTCTCTGTTTATTCCACTGAAAGGAATTGTTCTAGCTGGACTTACTGAGAAAAATGTGGACAATAAATAAAGTTTTGATCACAGCTGCAATTGTTACAAATCGGTCAAATAAAATGTATATCTTGGAATGAACTGTGTTCTGCTTATCTACATCAATCTGTATTATAATATAAAGTTTTGTTACTAATCAGAGGCCAAGACGCAAGCCCCAGAGAAGCAATGCTTGAATTCTGCTGGTAAACAATATCAATCCAGTAGATCATTAATGCTGCAATATAACTAGAACATACAATGTTTTCATAAATGGTTAGGGGAGATGTGAACCAGTTGTGTGTATAAGCAGCATTTATAGGTATTTCCTTAAGTTCAGTACAGCTTATAGTTTCATAGGTTCATAGGTAGGTACTAGGCTATTGGCCCAAGGGCCTACGTAAGCCTAGCCAGCAAGGTTCCATAGCTTACGCCACCCAAGAAAGTTATTTTCCTGTGCCACTGTCCAGCAGAGACACAGAAGTGATCCCCAGGGTGTATTTCCTATTTCCCATCCATTCATCAAGATTTTTCTTGAAGAGTGCTAATGAAGAACTTTGCTTGACATAGATGGGTAGCTTGTTCCAGAGTATATGAAGTCTGTGGGACAGGAATCTATTCCTCCAGCATGTCCTGTTTATTGTGGTGACAAGGATTAGGTCCCTAGAGCGTGTAGCTCAGAGGGATTGGGATTTCTTTATGTGTAGCATGTTCAACAGCTCTGGGTTTGACATAGCTTTATATGTTAGGCAGGGATCACCTCGGAGTAGGCGATATGCTACGGAGTAAAGCTGGAGTTTTTTGAGGCGGTCAGTGTAGGGCATTTGTTTAGGTCAGTAATCCTCTTTGTGAGGTACTTCTGTGGCCTTTCCAGCTGCTGCAGATGTCTTGTGAGGTACATTCCAAAAGGAGCGTTGTACTCTATAATGGGTCTCATGAGTGACGAGTAGAGGGGAACAATGACCTCTTTTTTCCTGGATGAGAACCCTTTTATGATGAGGTGTGCCACATAGAAGGACTTCCTGACTACTGTGGCGATGTGACTATCAAAGGAGAGACTACTGTCCACCTGGGTCCCAAGGTCTCTTATCACACATTCGGTGTTAAGTAGATTGCTGCCTATGTGGTAGTTCATCGGTACAGAGTTTTTACCAAAGGGGATGACACTGTACTTTTTGGCATTGAGCTTGAGGCCATGGCTCTGACACCAGGCATCTGTCTCAGTAAGGCCCTTCTGTAGGATGTCCACATCATTTGGGGACTTCACTATGGCTCCTAGTTTGCAGTCATCTGTGAACTTCATTAGCCAGAGGCCTTCTGTGTTGGCCTGTACTTCAGAGAAGTAGATACCAAACAGGAGAGGTCCCAGGATGGAATCCTGTGGTGCTCCACTTGTCACTGCTTTGAGGTCAGATTTGGATTCTGCAATTTTTTCAGTGTGGGTTCTGTCAGTGAGCCAGTTGGCAACCTATCTTGTGACATAGGGATTTATACCTAGTTAAATGAGTTTAGCTATAATTCCAGAATGGGGGATGGTGTTGAAAGCCTTGGCAAGGTCAAGATAAGCTGTGTGAACCACCTTACCCTCATCCATGGCTTTGGTGACTGCCTCAAAGAAATCGATCAGGTTCAGGAGGCATGACTTGCCTTTCACAAACCCGAACTGGGTGGGATCCAGAGTTTGGAGGTTATCAATGTCTTTGTTTATGAGTTCTATGATGATACGTTCCATGGCCTTGCAGACCAGGCCCATCAGGTTAATAGGTCGATAGTTCCCGGGATCAGTGGTGGCTCCCCCTTTATGGAGTGGGATAACTGTTGCTGTGCGCCATTCAGTGGCTTCCTTTTAAGTGGTGTATGAGACTCAGTCAGTTAGATGCTAAGTTGCAACTTTGATGGCCCTGACAACAGTAAAGCAGAACAAAATGTTGAAAATATTCATAGGAATCATAGGAAATGCAATGCTATTTGACCAGGGACGGTGCATGCCTTGCCAATAACCACGCTTAGGCTCTAGCACTCTTTTCAAGTAGGGCAATGCTTGTAAGACCTGGAGTAAATTTTAGGGTACCCATCCAATTGTCTAGGCTGTGGATGAAGTTTTACAGGTAAGCACACTGCTTGACATGCAAGGGAAGCTTATTTCAGAAAAGGAGAGGCACTGTTTAATGACACTCTCCATCCGTTTAGTTTTATTTCCAGATGTGGATTGCATTGTCTTGTTCTGCTATTGTCTGCACCATTTGACTAATCAACAAAAAGGAGGTCAAGTATAGTACAATCCCTGAGGACATGGTAAACAAGCCACAGATTTATCCTGAAGAGTCTAGATGAGATGTAGTACAGGGTCAGGGATTTCACCTCCTCATGTTAGCTAAGATTTCAAAGGCCATTAAAAAAAAAAAAAAGATTTTTAAGGCCAGAAAGCCATTAAAAAAAGATTTCTAAGGCTAAAGATCCTTTTTATTAGGAATCTCTGAGGTTTTCTGACTTTTTGATATATATAGTGAGATATATAAGAAAGATGGTGTTGCATTATATTAAATAATGGGTCTAGCCATAGTAGAATATAGGAGAACAATAGCTTCCATGGTTTTAGAAGGGATGGTTTTAGTGATTAGTTGAAAGATACAGAAGGATTTTCTAATTACCATTACTACAAGATGATTGTAGAAAAGGGAACCGCTGAACTGTGAGCCCAGATCCCCAATCATGTATCACTAGATTACTGCAAGATGACTGAAGAAAAAGGAACCACTGAACCGTGTGCCTAGATCCCCAATCATGTATCACCAGATTACTACAAGATGACTGAAGAAAAGGGACCCACTGAACCATGTGCCCAGATCCCCAGTCATGTATCACCAGATTACTACAAGATGACTGAAGAAAAGGGAACCAGTGAACTGTGAGTCCAGATCCCCAATCATGTATCACCAGATTACTACAAGATGACTGAAGAAAAGGGAACCACTGAACCGTGTGCCCAGATCCCCAATCATGTATCACCAGATTACTACAAGATGACTGAAGAAAAGGGAACCACTGAACCATGTGCCCAGATCCCCAATCATGTATCACCAGATTACTACAAGATGAACATGATGACTGAAGAACCACTGAACCATGTGCCCAGATCCCCAATCATGTATCAACAGATTGCCACAAGATGACTGAAGCCCAATCATGTATCAACAGATTGCCACAAGATGACTGGAACCATTGAACCGTGTGCCCAGATCCCCAATTATGTATCACCAGATTACTACAAGATGACTGAAGAAAAGGGAACCACTGAACCGTGTGCCCAGATCCCCAGTCATGTATCACCTGATTACTACAAGATGACTGAAGAAAAGGGAACCACTGAACCGTGTGCCCAGATCCCCAATCATGTATCACCAGATTACTACAAGATGACTGAAGAAAAGGGAACCAGTGAACTGTGAGTCCAGATCCCCAGTCATGTATCACCAGATTACTACAAGATGACTGAAGAAAAGGGAACCACTGAACCGTGTGCCCAGATCCCCAATCATGTATCACCAAATTACTACAAGATGACTGAAATAAAGGATACCACTGAACCATGTGCCCAGATCCCTAATCATGTATCACCAGATTACTACAAGATGACTGAAGAAAAGAACCACTGAACTGTGCCCAGACCCCCAATCATGTATCACCAGATTACTACAAGATGACTGAAGAAAAGGGAACCACTGAACCATGTGCCCAGATCCCCAATCATGTATCACCAGATTACTACAAGATGACTGAAGAAAAGGGAACCACTGAACCGTGTGCCCAGATCCCCAATCATCTATCACCAGATTACTACAAGATGACTGAAGAAAAGGGAACCACTGATCCATGTGCCCAGATCCCCAATCATGTATCACCAGATTAGTACAAGATGACTGATGAAAAGGGAACCACTGAACTGTGAGCCCAGATCCCTAATCATGTATTACCAGATTACTACAAGATGACTGAAGAAAAGGGAACCACTGAACCGTGAGCCCAGATCCCCAATCATGTATCACCAGATTACTACAAGATGACTGGAGAAAAGGGAACCATTGAACCGTGTGCCCAGATCCCCAATCATCTATCACCAGATTACTACAAGATGACTGAAGAAAAGGGAACCACTGAACCGTGTGCCCAGATCCCCAGTCATGTATCACCAGATTACTACAAGATGACTGAAGAAAAGGGAACCACTGAACCGTGTGCCCAGATCCCCAATCATGTATCACCAGATTACTACAAGATGACTGAAGAAAAGGGAACCACTGAACCGTGAGCCCAGATCCCCAATCATGTATCACCAGATTACTACAAGATGACTGAAGAAAGGGAACCACTGAACCGTGCCCAGATCCCCAATCATGTATCAACAAATTACTACAAGATGACTGAAATAAAGGATACCACTGAACCGTGTGCCAGATCCCTAATCATGTATCACCAGATTACTACAAGATGACTGAAGAAAAGAGAACCACTGAACTGTGTGCCCAGACCCCACTCATGTATCACCAGATTACTACAAGATGACTGAAGAAAAGGGAACCACTGAACCATGTGCCCAGATCCCCAATCATGTATCACCAGATTACTACAAGATGACTGAAGAAAAGGGAACCACTGAACCGTGTGCCCAGATCCCCAATCATCTATCACCAGATTACTACAAGATGACTGAAGAAAGGGAACCACTGATCCATGTGCCCAGATCCCCAATCATGTATCACCAGATTAGTACAAGATGACTGATGAAAAGGGAACCACTGAACTGTGAGCCCAGATCCCTAATCATGTATTACCAGATTACTACAAGATGACTGCAGATCCCCAATCATGTATCACCAGATTACTACAAGATGTCTGAAAGAAGGAACCATTGAACTGTGTGCCCAGATCACCAATCATGTATCACCAGATTACTACAAGATGACTGAAGAAAAGGGAACCAGTGAACCGTGTGTCCAGATCCCCAATCATGTATCACCAGATTACTACAAGATGACCGAAGAAAAGGGAACCACTGATCTGTGTGCCCAGATCCCCAATCATGATCACCAGATTACTACATGATGACTGAAGAAAAGGGAACCACTGAACCATGTGCCCAGATCCCCAATCATGTATCACCAGATTACTACAAGATGACTGAAGAAAAGGGAACCACTGAACCGTGTGTCCAGATCCCCAATCATGTATCAACAGATTGCCACAAGATGACTGGAGAAAAGGGAACCATTGAACCGTGTGCCCAGATCCCCAATTATGTATCACCAGATTACTACAAGATGACTGAAGAAAAGGGAACTACTGAACCGTGTGCCCAGATCCCCAGTCATGTATCACCAGATTACTACAAGATGACTGAAGAAAAGGGAACCACTGAACCGTGTGCCCAGATCCCCAATCATGTATCACCAGATTACTACAAGATGACTGAAGAAAAGGGAACCACTGAACCGTGAGCCCAGATCCCCAATCATGTATCACCAGATTACTACAAGATGACTGAAGAAAAGGGAACCACTGAACCGTGTGCCCAGATCCCCAATCATGTATCACCAAATTACTACAAGATGACTGAAATAAAGGATACCACTGAACCGTGTGCCCAGATCCCTAATCATGTATCACCAGATTACTACAAGATGACTGAAGAAAAGAGAACCACTGAACTGTGTGCCCAGACCCCCAATCATGTATCACCAGATTACTACAAGATGACTGAAGAAAAGGGAACCACTGAACCATGTGCCCAGATCCCCAATCATGTATCACCAGATTACTACAAGATGACTGAAGAAAAGGGAACCACTGAACCGTGTGCCCAGATCCCCAATCATCTATCACCAGATTACTACAAGATGACTGAAGAAAAGGGAACCACTGATCCATGTGCCCAGATCCCCAATCATGTATCACCAGATTAGTACAAGATGACTGATGAAAAGGGAACCACTGAACTGTGAGCCCAGATCCCTAATCATGTATTACCAGATTACTACAAGATGACTGAAAAAAACGGAACCATTGAACCGTGTGTCCAGATCCCCAATCATGTATCACCAGATTACTACAAGATGTCTGAAGAAAAGGGAACCATTGAACTGTGTGCCCAGATCACCAATCATGTATCACCAGATTACTACAAGATGACTGAAGAAAAGGGAACCAGTGAACCGTGTGTCCAGATCCCTAATCATGTATCACCAGATTACTACAAGATGACTGAAGAAAAGGGAACCACTGAACCGTGTGCCCAGATCCCCAATCATGTATCACCAGATAACTACAAGATGACTGAAGAAAAGGGAACCATTGAACCATGTGCCCAGATCCCCAATCATGTATCACCAGATAATGGGGTATTACTAATGCAATAGGTTGCAGGAATTTGCTGTTTATTAAAGACAATATTACATTTTCTGGCATGTAGTTTGAGCCATTTGTCGGTGTACCAGGAGTTTATTCTTTGTTCTTATGAAAGATATTAGTATCATTTGTTGATTTAACAATTCCCAGCCTGAATCATCAGTAAACTTCATTAACTAGAGATCCTGTCAGTTTTAAAGTCAGAGAAATAAATGACAAATAAGAAGAAGTTTAACGCAGAGTCCTGGAGGGTTTGCTACTTTTTTGCTGACCAAGGAGGCATCACCAACTTTAATAACGTGTTCTGTCCTTGGGCCTCTTTGCAATCCATCCTTCTACATGTGGATCAACATTTAAGGCCACTGGCTAATTTACAGTTCCATCATGTGGTATGGTATCACACACCATGGCCAGATCCAAGTAGGGGAGCATAGACAGTGTGACCTTTTTGTGGATTAACCAGACACGACCTCCCCTTAACAAAGCCAAATTGTTGTGAGTCATGCCTGATCACATTTTTAATTTCATGGTTAACGAGGTTAGTGGTGACACAGTCCATGGCTTTAAGACCAGACTCACAAGGCTAATGGGCCTGTGGTTTCCAGGGTCAATGGTAAGGCCTCCCTTACGTAGGTGCATCACCACTGCAGTACATCAAGATTCAAGGATATAGCCTTTCACTAGGCTTAGGTTGAGTAATCAGTGCTAGCTTGCTTGACAATGTTTATTAGATAACCAGGTGTATTGTTGGGAACCATGGAAGAGGTATTTTTGATCTTGGAGACAGCTGCTTTGTGATGGTGATGGAAAGTGAGTCTGGGATGTTTGGATTGGGGAATAATAGTTTCAGGGAAGAGGTTGGCCAGCAAACATGTTGCTAGTATGTAAGCATCATCTTTTGGAATGGAATAGAAATCACCATTATATAGGAGTTCAGAGCAGTGATGTGAATTATTCTTTAGTTTTTTAATGTAGCTAAAGAAGGACCTGTAATTATCCTCAGCTCAGAAAGCGTAGTTCATGGGATGTTTTGCTGGTCCTAATAGTTGTCTTCAATTTCTTGGTGAGGTTTTTAATATTCTCTTTGTGTTCTGGATCTCTAAACTTGCAAGTTAATTTAAGCAGTCCCACCCTTCTGTTGTATAGTTTGTTAATATCTACTGACCACCAGAGTCATTACATATATCACTATATTTGGTTCTAGTGGCTACTGCCCTGGTGATGAGTTTACTTAAATGGGTATACAGATCCATGGTGTAGGTGGCTATATATTCTCACTCAATTGTGGGTTTTACATGGGTGAATTTAGAGATTTTATTATGCAATTGTAAAAGGTTAGTTTTTCTGAAGTCTCCAAAGAGGGTGGTGTTGGTTACCAGAGGTGTGTATGATCCAAGGGTAAATGTAACCAACTGATGATCTAACTTAACCAATGGTGGACCACCCTCATAAACGGAACATTCCAGAACCATGTTTGTGAAATTTAGGACCAGAATCTTACTGCCACTGGAGGTATTAAGGACAATTTGATCCAGGGAGATTTCATGTACCCATTCTAAGGAATATTGTACATACCGTATGGTAGAAGTAAAGGTATTACAGTCTTTGGAGGGTAGTTGAAATCACAAAGGATTAATGATCCATTACACAGAAGGATATTTTCAAGAAATGCCAGGGAACTACCATAATCCCTTGAGGCCATGGAAGGAGATTAATAACAAGCTGTAAGTTGAAATTCTGACTTTTCTAATGGGAGCTGGTGTTTTAAGAGCTCAGTAGGGTGTTCTCTGGGTATCACTTTGTAGGGGATAATATCCCTGATAAGTGGCCATACTCATTCAGTTACTTTTGGACTATAACGAGGCACAGAACCCTGTATATGTTGTTGACTAAGTAAAAGTAGAATTTATTAAGCTTGACAAAAACATATATCAGTTGCAGCTAATTCCTTAACAGGCTTTGTATGAAACTAAAAAATATTATATGGATATACTGCTTAACTAGTTGTGGTCAGATGAAGCCATTTTTCTCTCTTTTGCCTAGGAAAAATACATATTTTCTGCACATAGGATTTTTGGTCATCATAAAAGATGCTTTCTGTATTGTACAGATTCATTTCTCAAAATCTTTTGGGGAAATCCATTAAGCCTTCATTTAAAGCTAAGTTTTGGTTTATAATTTTTCATCTTATATATGTCTATCACTTAGCATGGTTAATATTCACATATTGCCTCCATTTGAGCATATAGGTAAATATGCCAGTGCAAGACCAGTCTTTAAAAAGTTTAGGCGCCTAATAGAAATGACAAAGAGGAAAGATGTGGTCATCCTGGGAAGGGATAGGATGGTGGGGGCTGAGCTGACAGTGCACTGTCACAATCCCTTGAAATGGGGATGCTGCAATTGTGATGCTTGGTACAGGTGTTAAGCTCTGCAAGGCAACGGAAGGGAATCTATAACAAGCTGTGAGTGAAAGTCTGACTTTTCTAATGTGAGCTGGATTTCTAAAAGCTCAATAGTGGTACCCTTCAACGAAGATGAACAGAAGCATGCATTTACACGGAGAAGGCATTGTATGCTTCTTTTGTAACACAGATCACACAATTCCTCTCAACCAGGGCAGGGTTAGGTCATTAAAAATATCTTGATTACCAGAATGGCAGCAATGGCGTAAGGAGCCCTCATGGTTATCTGAATGACAGCCCCCTTTTGACAGCTCTTATCCTGATCCTGAGTATAATCCTCTGGTATGGGAGTGAATGGGCTATGGGATTGATGACTGACAAGCACGGGCACAAAAATTACATAGAAGTAAAAATTGTAAAAGCTTAGTTACTGCATTTTATTTTATAGTCTGATTAATATAATTTTAGCTGCTACCCTGAATTTGGTAACTGATGAAAAGATGTATGCCCCGGGTAATATACATATTTGAATTGATTGAAGAAAGTCCTTGGAAAAGATAAGCTGCAAAGCATGCAGATAGTTTAGTTGTTTTGAAACTGCAGCTGTAGTGAATACTGAAGCCTTTTGTTATACTAGTATTGACACACTTGGATTAACAAGTTCTAAAATATGTGTTGTGTTTTACTGCTTTTGTGTGCTAACATTGTTTTGTGGATATGGTTAACGACAATACAGAGTGTGTATTGATTACACAGGGGTTAGAATTTTGTGGCTGTTCATAATTGCACATTGATACAGTGTAACTAGAGATACAAATTGTTGCAGCTCAATGTGTGCTGCACTTCATAATGGCCCTTTATAAGTCCAGCAGCTTTAAGGAATCTGTGTTAATGAGCAGGTCATGAACTTGGTTTGCTAAAAGTGAACTGAGAAAGATTTTGTTAAAGACAGATGTTCATAAACCGGCCTTAGGAAGTCTGCAAAGTTCATAAGTACATGAATGTGCAGTGCTCTTTCATTGCTGTACTGCCCAGATTAAAGAGCTATGAAAGAATATCCTTTTTTTAATTGTATGACTCACCCTTTCCTTGTTTCTTATTGCTAGATCAAATGTATGACTGAGTAAAAGGAGGATTTTAACAAGTGCTTGCTAAATTCCATCATAAACACAGCTGGTAATTTAATTCTAGGCTGCTGATTGCTCAGCAGTTAGTTATTGGACAAATACTATAGGTGACATACGCAAGTGCACAAACACACACGCATGCACCCCCCCCCCACACACACACCAGTTTCCACTAGCCAAATACAGAAAGTGCATACTTGATTTTAGAAGCTACTGAGATTCAAATCAGAATTGCTGTCAGCCTTACAGCAGCAACATGTGTTTTGAGTTTGCAAAGTGTCTCTGTATTAACCAATACAGCCTGTGGGGAAGAAAGGCATTTGCTTCCAGTCAGTGGTCAATAAAGCACATATTAGAGCCATGTAAAAATAACAATGAAGTTCTTTCTGCTTGACAACAGTGTGTACCCTACCTCCAACATTTGTCATAAGTAAACAGTCTATGGAAAGACATATCTCATAAACCTATGCTAAAGTTCATAACTTCATTAATTTGTTGACTGAGGGTAGAGCATGGAAGCAGAATGCATGAGCAAGTCAGAAAAAAACCTGAAATAGGACAGAGTGACCCCCCCCTACACACACACACACACACACACACACACACACACACACACACACACACACACACACACACACACACACACACACACACATGCATGCCTTCACACACACACACACACACACACACATGCACACACACACACACACACACACACACACACACACACACACACACACACACCAGCAATGTCTTACACCAGCAAGTTGAGAATTATTTAAGTTAAATTTGTTAAAGAGGAATGTCCAAATGGAAAGTCCCCATTTTCAGTGAAAGCCTGAAGACTCAGGCTCTGGGATCATTAAACTACCTGAATTTGATACACATCAATGACAAATTTAAGACTATTAACTCTGTTGGTGAAGAGGGATAAATCCTTAATTTTGTACTAGACAAACTGGGTTCAACTAGAACCTTGGGTGCTGGAGAAGCTGGCTTATGGGAGCTATGACCACAGTGGCAACTGCCAGCTCTCTCACCTTGAAGAAGAGGTCAAAGTTAGCTCCCCCTCCTTGGACTGGATTGTGCTTGCACCCTGTGATTCATTGCTAACCATGATCAACTCCTAATGAAGGATAACAAAGAATCTCTTACTACCACAGCAGACTACAACTGTTAGTGCTTAACTCTCATCTCCCAGGTGAATGAATGAACGAGCCTGTATGGTCTTGCCCCTCGGAGGAACAATTGTGTCAATATGATAGCTGAGGAGAAGGCTTGATGTTTATCATAGGGATTAATGAACCAAAAAGAAAAATAAATTAAGATAAGATAAGATAAAATAAGTTTGAAACAAAATGAGACAGCATACAATAGGGATAAGAGCAGTTTAAAGTGAAACAATAATATATATTAAGTTCACACTAGTTGCTTATTGAAGTTGCAAGTCATAAGTCCATAATTTCACAAGTTTTTGTAAACCAGTACTTATGCCCTATGGCCATCAAAAAACACTGACTGTTTAAAAGAAGGATTGAAAGTTTCATGACTCATCCAAGCATCCAAGTTAATCTTAAATGTTGCAAGAGAATCCATACAGTTTATTCTTTGTGCTAATTTATTAAGATTCTTGGAATAGCTTGAGTAATATAATTATTTCTCTTGATTTTTTATTAAGATTTAAACAACAATTAATACTGCAATGTCTGAGAATGATAGGGTTTGAATCTATGTATATATTTAATAATACCTGAATCAATTAATCTTTAAATGATAGTAAACTAAGATGGCTTTACCCTGGGAGTATCTATTGTGAAGCAAGTACAATTTAAGTCTAATGAATCTATACAAATAACTCAAATTCCATATCAGTGGGACCAGGTTTATAAACTGCCATTGGATTGACTCAAGTTTGTCTTAGCTGATGACTAGAGTAAATGCAAAGAGAGCTATTGTACTCTTATACAGGAATGGGATGAGTTTTATAAAGAATAACCATATACTTTTTGTTTATCAAGGACATTGACTTTAACATTAACCTCATCTGCCTTAATGATTTGCCTCTAATGTTACAGACATGTTTGTTGAAGGCCAGGTTGTTACATATTGTTAATCCAAGATATTTATATTCCTGAACTTCAACCAGAAATGAGCTATCCAGTATCAATGATTGTTTTATGATGTGTTTACCAAAGTACATAACTTGGAATTGTGGTTTTGTTAGTTGCCTGTAGTGAAGCATTTTCTAAACATTTGTTTATTAATAAATAGTTATCCTGTGAGAATGCTACAAAACCAGTTTTGTAGTCATCTGACCCAGCAAGATTTAATAACAGAAAAAGAAGAAAAGACAAGGGTAAATAAGTAGGTACTCAACCCTAACCCCTGTGGGACACGAATGGAAATAGATAAAAGGTTTGAATGAACCCACAGAATGGTTATAAAATGAGTGTGAGCTACTAACAAATTAATGACAAAGTGTTAAACTCTATGGCAAGATCCAAGTACATAAGTCTTATATTTAATCCCATGTCAAGGGCCAAACTCATTTGATCTTAAAACTCTGCTAAATTTGTAAAAGTGGATCTCTAGGAAGAAAATCCATGTTGCTCTATATCCATATTGTTTTGAATGATCACATTTGCCCAGCAAGAGCATCAGGCTTACTTAGGCATGTGGTTTTGAATTTCTTGTTTGCTGACCTTTTTAAAGATGGATATGACAGAAGATTTGTCCATGACTCAGGGACATAGCTATTCATCAGAGTACCATTAAAACCTTATACATAGTTGGACTTAAGTTATCTTTAATATTTGAAATTAAAATTGCAGGGAAATCATCCAGACACATGAAGATTAATATTCATAGTTTGGCAAGTTATTTAGAAATAATCTTTACTGGAACTGTTGGACATATAAAGTCAGGAGATTTCACTGATGTTACAGGCAACAAGGAACGGAAAAGTGCCATGTTAGCTAAATTGGAAAAGCACTTAATAAATTCATCAGTAATTTGTTATGGATTATTTATTGTCCTGCCATTAATCGTAATTGATTTAATAGAATTTCTTATTTGAGTTTCAGCATTAATGCACTGATAAAACAGTCTTTTATTTTGAGTACTTTTGGCCAGTCTAATCAGATATTTATTTAGCTTTCAAACTGCTATTTGCAATGTCTAGATATTTAATTAATTTGTATTTATTCCTTTGACTGGGATGTTTTCTAAATAGTTGAAATGCACAATGTTTATTCTTATACATGTTAATTAGTTTTGCAGACCACCAGCGTGGCAACTTAGTCCTATTATTTTTATATGTATAGTATTTAACAGTTGGTTCTCTGAGTTAGTCAGTGTATTCTCTAACCTGGAGTATCCTATATCCAGTTCAGAACTTGTCAAGTCTAGCCAGTTTACTTTAGATAAACTGTGAATACCATGATCATAGTTAAGTGGTCCGTATTTAACTTGTTCATACCTGACTGAGATTGAAAACAATAAGAAGAAAAGCCAAATGTTAATGAACAGTAGTCTGCAGACCCTAGCGGTGGACCTTTCTGAACATTATTATGTTCTCACAGTTGGCAATACTTACATTCAAAATGTCCTTGTCCCTGGTTAGTTCATATATTAACTGTGAATAACCCTGTGCTGATGAGGTCATAACAAGGCCAAAATATGCATAGCCACAGCTAGTGGGGTTTGGCTTTATTGGCCTGCATTGTCCATTAAAACAATGAAACAAGTCATGGGCATTCAGAATCGCCATTTAGCTGAAACACCTGATGTTCATAAGGATCATTTGCATATATCCCATGTGCCTCTGATACAAGAGGTTTGGGAGGTCACTCAGTGGAAGTTCCAGCTTTGCTGGAGTTTACATTTTGTTTTTACTAAAGTAATAACATATCAAAAATTTCTTGTTCAATAGCAGAACTGGAGCTAAAAGTTTTCCAGTTCACTTTGGAGTAGTTTAAGTCACCCACAATTATTACTTGCTTTTGAGATGAAAATTGAGTTAAATTAGATAAGTATTCCTGATGAGTTATAATACCCATAGATGGTTTTCTATATATTAAAATTATTCTTATCATATATCCTACATTAGATCCACTAATGTCAACAACTAATTTTTCTAGGAGGTTGTTTATAGAAATTAGGGTGGAAGGTAAGGATTCATTAAGTAATAAAAGAATACCACTGCCCATTTCTCTAGGCCTTAAACACTCATACTTCAAGAACCCAGGAAAAAGTAAATTACTAGAGTCCCATGCTTCGACAATTCCAATTATAGATAAATTATCCACTTTTATTATACTATGCAGTTAATGATATTTATCACAGAAACTGTGAGGATTGCCAAAGTATATGCTCATAATCTGATTAGATCTTCTGACAGTGGCAGAAGTACCATCTGATTGCAATTGTTTCTAAAAAATAATTAGCAAGAGCTTTATTTTAACATTGGCAAATTCTGTTCCATATAAAATAAGGTGGATGTTATCCTTCGTTAACCTCCTATAGTCATGAAAAAATCTTCCCAATAAGTCTCTAGTTTTATTGAATAGGCACAAAAAGCTGTCTCAGCTTGGTGTTAAATAGGAATGTGTCTGCAAAGACGTAATTGTTCCATCTTAAAGGTGGAATTATTTCACTAAGAATTATCTCAGTCTGACTTTGCTTGAAGGACTTCCAGTATGAGATTCTTCATATGATTTGAAGGAGTATGACCAAGATCCATAGTCCCACGGTTACTAATGATGTGATTGTAATGGTAGCCATCGTTAAAATAAGTTTAGGTGTAAAACATGATATATCAGATAACTTGAGTCTTGGCAGAAATGAAATAGTAACACTTGATTTATCAACGTCACTTAGTTTTCTCCTTACTTGTTTTGAACAAAATTAGTAGGAGGACCCTATTTGTGTTTTTACTCCTTAACAGATGTCCTAATTTTGAAGTGTTGTGAGATTTTCCATTAGTATTTTTGTTATCATTATTCTGCCCACTAAAAGTGGGAACAGTCTCACCTTGATGGTAATTGTGAGGACTATCTGGCAACAGGAATATTAATGCTTGCACTGGAATTACGACCTTGTTGCTTAATTAGAGTACATTTTGTTTTCCTCTGAGGAGGGTCTAGGTAGATCAGATAGATGATGACCACCCCAAGCTCTTCATTTTAATCTTTTCTGCCTTGTAGCTGCTGTACCCAGATCCTGTTCAGGGCTGTTATTCCAACAGTTATTTTTTGGTGCATTAGTAGAATTTGTATTAACAAGAGGTGAAAGTACCACTGAGGATTTGTCTAGTAAATTATTATATCCTTTAATAACCCCTGATTCTGGTTCTGTTGTCTCCCTGATTATTATAACATTATTAGCTGAGACTTCTTATTTAAAAGTTTCTAGGTCACTTGAATTTATGTAGTTACTGTTCTTTTCTCCATAGTAATGCTGTTTGTTTTCTGTTCTTGCATGAGAATGTATACTGATGCTTCCCTGTGTGCATGTTAAGTTTTATTTTATGTAGCCTTGCTGTAATATGTAATGTATTTTATGTGGTACCATTATTATTATTTCAAACACTGTAGCTCTAGGGATCAAACTCAGCTAAATGTTTTTTCCAAGAATACACAAACGAGACAATAGTTTGTAGAGAACAGCTACTAATAAACAATCAATGGAACTGTCTATTAATTTTCCTTCAAGTATTTCATACAGCAAATCTAATTTAGTGCAATTTAAACAAGTGGTGCTATTCATATTATCATCTGATATTATTAGCACAACACAATTAGTACAGTATGTCAAGAAGTTATGTTAAATTAGATTTTTCAAAGCATAAGTATTGAGAGTGTCCCTCATTTTGTCTAGCTAGACCTATAAAGCTATTGTCAATGACAACCAAAACTACAAAGTTAGTAATTAAAATAATATCATTATGCACTACAGTCTATAAAAATAAGTTTGGAACAAAATGATGTTCTAGACAGTTGAATCTTTCAGTAATAAAACTGTTTCCAAAACTAGTTTATTTATAATTGGCAGCCAAACTACCACATGTAACCTTGTATGCAGGAACAATATAAGACGTATGAAATAAATTAATTATATCCACAATGAGTAGTACTACAAACAAACAAATTATCAGATGAAATTAAAACACTGGCTTTGCTGTCCTAATTTATACTGCCTGTTTTGTAAGGTATGACTTAAACATTTACTGTACCAAAGTAATTATGTTAACCATGTAAGAAGTATTAACTATTACACAGCTTACACATTCCTCCATATCTGTAATTCAAGACTAACTAATATAATGTATTTACTGTGCAAAGCAGAGTATAGCAACAAATAAAACAGAATACGAAAATTTTGAGAACCTACATACAATATTACTATCCTAAAACTGTATAAGTTGGTTAAACAAATTCTGATATGGAGGGTAGATTGCCCTGACAAAGTTTCTTTAAGCAATATATTACAGCATACAAGTTCCTTCAGTCAAAATATGAATAAATCTTGCACAGCAATAGTCAGAACATTTGCTACCTTACCAAAAAGTAGGGAATTACAAACCCTAACCTGAAATAAATAAATGGAAGAGAAATTAGACATCCAGCAGAAAGCAAGAGAAAAATAATTATTTATTTTATTTATTTTATTTTACATTTGTTGACCAGGCTAGTCTAACTGGATATATGAAAATTTTCAGTAGAGGCCCGGGGATATAAGCTCCGAGGAAGTAAAAATATAATCCCATTATACAAAGATTAATTTGTATGTTAAACATTTCAAGAGAAAAAAAAACAGAGAGTAATCACAGTGGTCGTTTGTTCATGGAATAGTGCTAAATATACAAATATACTTAATACAAAGCAAAAGTAGTTGCAATACAACAAATGTAGTTGCAATACAACATATAACAAGATAGCAGCTGAGTTAGATAATATGTTGGTAAACAGGTTGGCATAGAGAAGGAAAACAAAAAGTAGGAGCTGTAATAATCAGAATAAAAGTTAATAACTAGTCTGCTTAAAGAAATTAAGAGGATGTAAGTAAAAAAATTTAGAAAGGTCAAGGTCAGTTTGTTAAGAAAAGGAACAAGAATAATTGAGAAGAAGAGAGTAAGTAGATCCAAGTAAGAAAGGTGGTAGATCAGTCAGGTTTGGTACAGGGGCACGACCAGTGTGTTCTGAGAAAAAGTTTCAGTTTGTTTTTAAAGAGTGATATAGAGGGAATTGAGGAAAGTTCGCTAGGAATAAGGTTCCAGGATTTTCCAACAGCATTAGAGAAAAGTGAGTCTCCAGCCCTGTTGTTTGACTTACAAATATTTACTAGACGTCTATGTGATGAGTGTAAGGTCTTTAGATTGTTGTAGGGGATAATGAGGGTAGATAGTATAGGGGTATTTGTAGGATGGTAAAGGGTTTTGTGGGCAATGGTAAGTTGGTGGAATTTAAGTTGATTTTGTAATTCAAACCATTCTAGTTGCTTCAAGTTAGTACAGTGATGGGTTCTAAAAGGTTTACCTGTAGCAAATCTGGCTATGCTATTGTAGGCATTTTCCATTTTATTAAGGTTGTTTTTAGAGAGATTAGTGTATATGGGTGAGGCATAGAGGAGAGTAGAAATTAGGTGAGTGTGAGCAATAGTTATTCTTGCTGCAGGAGAGAGAAAGTGTTTGATCCTGTAGCGAGAGCCCAGTTTTCTATTAACATATTTTAAGGTATTATTAATATGGGTGTCAAAGTTAAGGTTGTTATCTATGATAATACCAAGTAGTTTGGTAGCTGGGTCTGGGGATATAGGAGTACTGTTACTGGATGTTACTGTGAAGAATATTGGGGGGGACTTACAAGTAGGAGTGAAAAGGAGGAGTTTAGTTTTTTTGGGGGTTTAGAAGGAGACAGCATTGAGTAAACCATAGTTCAACTGTGTTAAAGAACTTTTGGGTAAGGGAGTGAAGTTCAGATATTGATGCGGCTGAGCATATAAGTTTCAAATCATCTGCATATTGTATGCATGTAGCTTGGGAGATTGCTAGGTGAAGGTCGTTGATAAATATAGAAAATAGGAGAGGTCCTAATATGGACCCTTGGGGGACCCCTATGTTGATAGATAGATGGGTAGATAGAATATTGTGCCATAGCATGGCCTGTTGTCTGTTATCCATATAGGATTGGAACCATTTTATAGCTAATGCATCTAGTGACAGAGATTTAAGGATTTTTATAAGTAACTGGTGATTTACCATATCAAACGCCTTAGACAGATCTATAAACAGTGCAGAGGAAAGCATATTAAGGTTTTGTTTTTTGTTGATACAGTGAGTGAAAGAAAGAAGGGCTGTAGTAGTGCTGTGTGAAGATCTGAAATCATGTTGAGAGTTGGAAAGTAAGTTATTATGGATTAGATGGTCTAGCAATTGTTTATGGATGCATTTTTTGATGATCTTTGCTAGGGGAGACAGTAGGGCTATGGGACGGTAATTGGAGAGTTCAGTGGATTTACCACCCTTATGAAGGGGGATAATATGGGAGACCTTCCATATTCTAGGGATGTGTCTTTCAGTGATTATTCTATTGATAAGAATGGAAGTGGGGTAAGCAATAGATTTGGCTGCCTTTTATAGGTATTCAGCGGGTATTTGGTCAGCTAAAGGAGTGCATGGTTTAAGTTTTTGGATGAGGGCAAGAATATATGCAGTTGGGACTGGTTGGAAGATAAATGGAAGGGGTGGGTTAGTGATATAGTTGGATATAAGTAAGTCTTGAGTGGATAGCTGACTGGCAAGGTTTTGAATGGCCTCAGTGAAATAGGTATTAAAGGTATTAGCAGTCTGTTTAGGATTCTCTTGGTCTGTGCCTTGTGAGTTTGGTGTGACGGATTGACCTGGGTGCAATAATTGATTAATACTTGCCCAGAATTTTGTAGTTGATTATGTTGGGTCTGTTGGAATTGTAGGTAGTAGTTTATTTTGTCAGATAGAACTGCTTTTTTAGTTTCATTTCTTAGTTGCCTGAAGTTTTGTTGATCTACTGGGTTTTTAGTTGATCAAGATTTGTTCCAGTATTTATTTCTGAGTTTGATTTTTTTGCCTGGTTTCTTTTGAAAGCCATGGGGCAGATTTAGTTCTCATTCTTATAGAGCGCATTGGGGCATGGTGGTCTAGAATGGCTAAGAAGTTAGAGTTAAAGTAATTGACAGCTTCCTCCAGTGGGAGGTATTTTAAGGGAGACCAGTTACATGCTCTTAGTTCCCTTTGGAATAGATCAGGGTTGAAGTTTTTCTTGGTTCTAATTGTTCTAGATATGGTTGGGTAGATTGGTTTTATGCCTGATGATATAGGTTAATGAGTGGTCACTTACATCATCAGGGAGGGTACCAGATTCATATGTCTGGAGATGACTGTTTATTAGAATCCAATCTAAGGTACTTTCTTTCATATTAGGCTTGTTTATCCTGGTAGGGGAGGTAATGGTTTGTGAAAAACAAAAAGGTTTATATGGCCTGTAGGGTGGCAACTGCTCAAACACTTCCAATCAGTTTTAAAATCACCTAGGATTATGGTTTCTTGAGGCAGATTTTGAGATAGCCAACAGAGGAAATTCTCTATTGTGGCAATGCTATTACCAGGAGGAAGACAGGTACAGATAATATAGATGGATTTGAATTTGTTAAGTTGAAGCTTGGTAATAAGAATTTCAGCGTTGGGGACTTGAGGTGGTATATAGTCAAAGGTAGTAATCTGTAGGCTGGATTTAAAAAGGATAGCTACACCGCCACCCTTTTTGGTTGTGCGGTCAAGTCGCAAAATATTGTAACCTGGTGGGATGACTTCATTGTCTTTAGTTGAAGGTTTTAACTAAGTTTCTGTTAAACAAAGAATGTCAAAGGAGTAGACTTCTAGGAGAGCATGGAGTTGTGCAATTTTGTTATTAAGACTACGTATGTTGAGGTGAGCTAATATCAGTGAGTTAACTGGTTTAGTAAAAGAATGGATAGGATGGGTATCAGGGTTGTGGAGTTGAGTGGAAGTAGTAGTTATAGGGCCTGGGTTTGGATGAATGCCACCTTCTTTCAAAAAGAGGCGTAGTGTTTGTGGTCTAAGATTTGGGTACTTATATAGAGCTAGAGACTTTCTGGGCTTGGGAGAGTCATATCTAATGTGGGTAATCCTATGGCATTTTGCTGGTAGATAGCTAGGTGTCAATGTTATGTTAACATGGTTAGTGAGAATAGGTAGAGAAGGAGAGGTAGATAGTGTGTTGGGGTGGAGAATGTGTGGATATATTGGGTGTTCATAGGAGCTTAGCAGGTAAGCTAATATTAGGGGTGGTAGTAGTGTAAGTATGAATAACCTCTGTAAGAGGGTTGAGGAGGATAGTGTATGCATCTGGCAGGGTAAGTTGTTAGGTACTAGTTATAAGTTTGGAGGTATGTTAAGTGTGTAAGGAAATAGGTGCAGGGTGTGGTAGGAGAGATTTGCAGCGGTAAGTGAAAGTAGAGAGAATTGCTGTTAATTAACAGTGGGAGAGGCTATGATTAGTGTAAGAGGGAAAGGGTGTGGTTAGATGGTATAAGGGTAGGACCCCTTGGGGTGGGTGGGAATTGGGGGTAGGGTAGGGGAGCGGAGTGAGCCTGCAGGGCAAATGGAGCAGGTAGAGTCAAGTAAAGGAGAATCTAGAGAATAAACTATCAGCAATGCTGATAGCTGAAGGTAAGTAAGTGAGTCAGGAGTGGGAAAGATCAGAGGTATATCAGGAGTCTATGAGATTAAAAAAGAGAACAGATGAGAGTATACAGTTGAAGTAAAGGGTGAGTGAGAAAATAGGAGCAGGTCTAAGACCTAAGGGGTATTAGTGTAATTACAGAGGAAAATACAGATAAAGCAGGAGATAAGGGTTGGGATGAGGGTGCCACCTAGTGGGGAGATCTAGTATTGCAGGTAAGTATGTAGGGAGCTAGCTGGTTTAGAACCAGGGATGGAGTGATAGCAAGTAAAGAGGGGTTCATAAGAAGTAGAGGAGGTTAGTTGGGTGTAGGGTAGATAGGACGTGGGAGTAAAGGCTGCTGGCTGTTCAGGCTCATAGCTTACTTTATAACCCTTGAAGCAAGTAGTAGAAAGTAGTCAGTTTTACAATCAGGATTTAGTCAACCACGTACTTTCTTGCTTCCTTGAGAGGGGGTGCAGGGCAAAAAAAAGGCTGTTTAGATGAGACCGCTGAAATGGATAGGGTCCTTTGTCAGCAGGAAGGTAGGCTCTTAGAGACTATCAGGAACAGCACAGTGGAAAGCTGGGTTCTTTGGGGAGAAAGAGAAGATAAATGTAGAGGGGAGAAAACGGTTAGCACTTATCAAGCAGTAATGGCAATTAACAAATAATTAGCTTGCATAAAGACACATTTAATAAAATAGCTGCTATACAAGCCCTTATTTCTGAGAGAGGCTATAGAAATCAATTGTAAGGCTGTAGTACTGTAACAGTTATAAAGTAGCACAGGCACTGTTAATAGGCTGAGTAGGACAGCTAACCATATGTTGATTATAAGTTATAGTACATACATAGAATGCAATAGAATAAGTTATAGTACATACATAGAACGCAGTAGAGTAGATGGAGTGTAATGTATCAAAACAATGCAAAATTTAAAATAGGAGTCTAGACTGTAATCTCAGGTTTGAGTTAGGGCAAACTAGAAGGCAGGGTCAGAACCCACCATAAAACAATGGACCAGAAGGTAAAAATAACATACTAATTCTAACATAAAGTACACGTACAACCATGGACCAGAGGGGAAAAATATCTTCTTCTTACCTACAGTACACCCTTCTCACCAATAGTACAATGATTAAGGCTTAGTATTTAATCAAAAAATAATACACTCACTAGGTCTATATGCTATGTATAAGGGCAAAGAGATACCATAATGTTATGCAGGATAACACTCACTAGATACTACTATTTACCTCAGCACTGTCACTTTTCTGGTCAAAAGACCTATCAGTTAAAGTAGGGAGCAGTGTATATTGCCTATGTAGTTAATTGGCAAGAGTTGCTCTGGAGGTTTTAGCAAAGAATTACGTAACCCTTTAAATTACAAGTTTATTAAAAAAACCTAAAGATATTGGCAAGAGTTACTCTGGAAGGCTTTAACACTGATTAATTATCCCTTTAAATTGCTGAGTTATTAAGTAAATCCTAAAGCCTTTTAGTACATCCGTTCACTAAGGCAGTCTAAGGCCAGTCTTTAAATGCTTTAAACTGGTATTATTATAGCATAACGAGCCAAGTAGTTAGCTTAGTTTGAAAGCCGAGTGGCTAAAAAACACTCGGTTCATTAATTCTCAAATGGTGAATGGCTGGAGGGGAAATAATACCTTTAACACTCTTAGACTGACTCCATGTGGGTGGTGCACTCAAAAAATAGTTGTTCCCGGCTAAATTCGGACATCTACTAACATTAGAACGCTGAGACTAGCTCCACGTGGGTGGCGCAGCTGTATATAGTCATTCCAGGCAGAGAACGGACTTCTATCAGATCAGTTCCACGAGGGTGTTGCTAATTAAAAAAGCCGTTCCAGGCTAGAATGGACTAATGAGATATGTAAATACACCAAAAAGTAGCTCCACATGGGTGGAATAGTGCTACTTAACAGTTTCAGCAAACAGAAAAAATTAAGTATTAATAGCGGCCATTTCGGCCGTAACAAGGATAATACAAGCAGCAAACAGAAAAATAAGTATTAATAGCGGCCGTAACAAGGATGGTACAAGCAGCAGCAGTCTAAGGCGGATGATTTAGGCTTGTAGGCAAGTGGCCAAACAACGGCAACATATACAGGGACCACGTGGGTGGCGTAGTTGCAATACTCGTTGCAGGCTTGGAAACCAGAAACCAGTTAAAAAAAGAAAAAACAGTAAGTTAGTCAGCAGCAGAAAAAATGTGAAACATTCAGGTAGACAGTCACTAAAACAAGAGCCGGATGATATATGAATAATTAATTCAGTTTACAGTTGCATAATATGAGGAATACAACATCACAGACAGCAGCACAGCACAGGAAAGAAAAAAATCATGTAGCTACACAGTCATATATACAGCAGCAGGATGTTAGATGCAGTAAAGCATACAATTTACGGATGCACCTCAGTTGTAAAACTGCAGTTATCAGTATTAACTTACAAAGGGAGGACATATATATATATATGTCTGCCAAATATGCAACAAAATCTAGAAGATTTAGGATTTTTGCCTGGGAGTGTTTGCACAGATATTTTTATACCCTAAGCAGACTCAAAAGATTTTTCCGTCAGATAGCTGTGAAGTGTTGGATGTGTAATGTGGAAGAAAGGGGTACCTTGAAACATATGTTCTCAGACTGTAATGAGTTAGCAGACTTTAAAAATTCCCTACAGAGTACTCTGTCGGGAATACTGGATGAGCAAATGAGTGCAACTAAGGAAATGTTTTTTTTTAAGCTAGGATACAGGATCTGAATTTTCTAGACATAGTTAGGCCTTGTTAAGTTTAATTCTGGTGGCTGCCAAAAAAGCAATTCTTGGAAAATGGAAATTAAAGTGTAAACCAACTATACTTGATGAAATTACTATTGTAACAGAGATGTAAGAACAGGAAGTAAAATCTTTATAAAAGAGTAGGAGTAAATTACAAAGGAAAAAATGAAATTATGGGAGCAATACATGCAGAAAAATGGTTTGGGGATGAATGAGGTTTAAGAAGTCAGGAAATGAACAATTTATGTAATGTTGCTTTGATCATATGGTATAGAACAGTGTAGTTGATGTATAATGTTTATAAATGTAAACTAATTAATATTGTTTGGTATCTTTTATATAAATATAAGTTTGCCTATATCACAAGTGATAATTCAATAATGTTTTTCTTTTTTAATTAGTGTGTTAAGCAGAATGATGTCAATAATACAGGTCAGTGGATAACAAAACTTTTAACTTGCAGATTTTCTAGCTTATATGGTAAATAAACCATTCTCCCATTTACCCAACATCATGAAATCAATTAAAGACATGGAATGTATGTCTCAGTGCTGACTCAGGTGTCCTCTTGAAGAGGAAAACAATTTCAATGTTAAGGGCAAATGACAACTAGATGCAGTTCCAGTCAATCACACCACCAAACTAAACCACCAGGAACTGACTTTAAAAGTAGATGATGCATTCCTCACATCTTGAAAAAGAAGGTAAGAGAACATAAAACAAGGAAAAACAATTGTGCTGGCTATAGAACCATAAAAGGACTTGAGCTGAAGCACAAATGGAAATAAAGCAAGCAGCATCAAGGTTGTATTCAATGAATGTCCACTCGAAGAGGGATATAATTTCAAGGTAAGTGTGCACAGAGGTTGCTTGTAACCCAAGTCAATGACACCATACTAAACAATGAGGAATTGAATTTAGAAGCAGATAAGGTGTACACAAATTGAAAAGACAGGAAAGAGTACATAAAACAAAGAAAAAAATCAGTTTTGTCTCTGAATCCTTAAATGAACTTGCAGAGAAGCAGAGATAAAACTAACAATCTGGAAGGACTGTATTCATGTCAAATGAAAATGCAACTCATCAAAGGCATTTTATTTATTTGTATTTGTTAAATTTCAAAGTCAAAGTAAACTTTATTGTCAATCAGATGTACCCAGCAGTACCAACTGAACAAAATGTTGTTGCTTGGTCCCAGAGCAAGACATAACATATAATTTGGGGGACAGTAAGAGAGATTCACATACAGTAATAATTAGGATACTTGACACATAAAATTACCACATATTGGACAATAAGACATTAGACAATATTAAACTAGCAGATATTGCACAGACTAAGGATTCCCATTGTGATTTGCTTAGAATATTGCACATCCACATTAGTAGTGTGATAAACTCTGTTCATATTGCACATATATGGTGTGATGACTCACTCTGGGTGTTGCATTAATAGTAATAGGAGAGACTGGCTAACTGTTCCAGTTATTAAGCAATTGCCAAATAGTTACTATAGACATTATACCACAACTTGTGGCATATTGATCCTGTTATCTACTGTCATGCTTGACCTTTGAGTTCAGCAGCCTTATGAATAGAGAGAAGAAACTTCTGGTCAGTCTAGATGTTTGGCAGTTTAAGCTGCAACATCATCTACCCGAGGAGAGGTGGAAGAATATGCCATGCTCAGGATGGATGGGATCATCTATTATCTTTCTAGCTCTTCCCACACACCTACAGTAGTTTTGTGCAGCTCATCCATAGATGGGGCCGAGGAACCAATTATTTTTTTCTGCTGCCTTCACTACCCTCTGGAGAGCCTTGCAGTCAGATACTTTGCAGTATCTGTACCATACGATGATGTTATTAGTGAGGATAGTCCCAATGGTCCCCCTATAGAAGGCTTTGAGGATGGTCTGTGCCAGGTTTTCCTTTCTTAGTTTCCATAGGAAGTGCAGCCATTGTAGTGCTTTCTCCACTGTGTGGTTAATGTGAGTCATCCAGCATAAGTCATAAATGGGATAGAGCACTGATCTCTATGGACCATGTTGCAGACTCAGTCTAGGAGTGTTGTCTGGTTAAGTGACTTTCTCAGAGTCACATATTTAGGAATGGAGGCTGAAAGAATGAGACCCTGGACCACTGGACCACAGGACTGCCAGACACTCCTCTGTATCAGATAACAGAGGATTATAAATTAATCCTAATCCCAAGGTGGAAGAAGTAATACTTTTTTAAAGTGTAGTTTTTGCATGAGGATTGTTTGATTACTTTAAAGTCTCAGATGAGATTGGCTGTGGTTTGTGAGTCTTTTCTCTTGGTTTTAAGAAGGCTCAGCCAGCAGCTTCAATACTCAAGAAGTACTAGTCTTCCCTGTGGTTTTATGTATACATATATGTACATGTATATGTGTGTGTGTGTGTGTGATATTGATATATATATATATATATATATATATATATATATATATATATATATATATATATATATATATATTCATTTCATAATCTCGAAATACTGCAATTTCGAATTTCAGTATGTTGACACCATGAAACCGAATCCACAAAACACCGTAACAACAAAACCCCAAACCCAAAACCACGAAATTCAAAACACCGAACAAACCGCACACACTATACCGTACATACACCACAACACCCACATCACTACATAAACAAACAAAACTACACACATGCACAACTCATACACACATAAGCAGGGAGGGCAAGCCCCCTGGCACCCCCCATGTGGGGGGCTGCGACCTCCACACCCCCCCTACTTATATATACTAACTCCGAGATCACACAAACAGGAAACAAAAGCAAACTCACATACGCACATTCTCCAGTCCCTCACACACACATCAAACATATCAGCACACTCACATACACTCTAACTCCCACTCAAAACCCTTACAAAACACTCACTTACCTGACATAACACCTAGATCGACACACGGCACCGCCCACCATCAACAAACAATCCCGGACATTACGTAGCATAAGGCCATAACAGCAAATTCGAG
Organism: Protopterus annectens; assembly: GCF_019279795.1. Taxonomy (NCBI): domain Eukaryota; kingdom Metazoa; phylum Chordata; order Ceratodontiformes; family Protopteridae; genus Protopterus; species Protopterus annectens. Next base: position 1,315,340,964 of record NC_056733.1, read on the forward strand.
ATATTCGAATTCGTGATTATGAACTTTCACTATTCTAAACATTCGGCTTTATAGTCTCGAGATACTGAAATTCGACATTTCAGTATTTCAAGATTATAAAGTGCTCCCATATGTGTGTATATATATATATATATATATATATATATATATATATATATATATATATATATATATATATATATATATATATATATATATATATATATAGTTACCTATCAAAACATTGAATGGTTATAACATCTAAACGCAAAACATCAAGACCATAACATCTAAACTTCAAAACATCTGAAACTCATGACATCGAATCTCAAAACATTGAAAACTACAAAGCAACTATAAATAACATCCCAAGCACTGTTTACTATGTTTCTCAGTGAGAAAGAGTGTAGACTCGAAAGCTTTGTTGTTTTAATAAAGAAGTTTCTTGACGTTGAGCTTTTTTTCTTCAGCATATTAATACTCCATTTAAGCCTGGCAACAAATATGTTCCAACATGTATTTGCCACATCATTTGTTTTCAATTGAGACATTTTTTCCTTGATACCCCTCTTTCATTTGTACAGACAATATCTTAACTGAAAATATTTTTTAAACAAACTGTGTTTACAAAGTGTACTCGGTGTATCCATAACTGACTGGTTGATTTTTATTTTGTATGATGTATACAAAGTGTTTAAAGTTTTCTGAAAATGTGTTGCTTAGTCTGATGAAGTCCACCTTACAAAAGGATGGAAGTGTTTACTTGGTTAAAGGAAAACCACCTTGGAACATTTTATTGTATCTTTATTTTCTGAGCTAGCTAATGCATTAAAAATAACTGGGTGTTTCATATAAAATATTTATATGTTGTTACACACAAAACATTGGGTCCTGGCATATTCATGTGAACTCATTTTAATGCTTTCTTTACTCCATCCCATAATACAATTATAGTCCTCTTTGCATTAGTCATGCTGGACATGAAGAAGTGCTGATGCTTCCTAGTTTGTTAAGATACAGTCACAACAGTGTGACTCACAGGCATCTTGCACACTTTCTGTAGCAGGGGTGCTTGCATTTTATTCCTGAATGTCCATCATATGCATTTCACTCAGAGTTGTTACAAGCCATTCAGAGAAATTTTACAGCTCCAGGAAGAGAAAGCAGATAAATTCCAGGCTTTTGTAAAGAATGGCATTTTGTAGTTCTGTGTTATGAACACTGACAGTCCCTCCTCCACATTCTTCCTGAGGTGTCAAAGCTAGTAGCACTGTAATCCAAGGTCACTTCAAAGGTTATGTTCTGCCACTCGCTAGTGTTTGCACCAGTAGGAAGATTTTTTTGCTGTTGTTGTCCTGAATATTGGAATATTAGAGAAATGTACTAAAATGTACATCCTGGAAACAATTCATCCACTTTAGAGAATATCTTATCCTGGTTTTCCCACAATATTCCCTACGAAACCCTCATCTTAGGCGATGTTAACCTAGATTGGTCTAAACTTAAAAATGACTCTCCACAACTCAGTATCAACCTGCATGGTTTCCATCAACTGATATCTTCTTCCACCCGCCTCCATAAAAACTAATCTTCCGGCTCCATAATTGTCTGGATACTCACCAACTCCCCTCACCACTACCACAACTCCACTACCCTACCAGACCAACTTAACGACCACCTCTCCACCTCGGTCCTTAGATACACCATCCAACCCCCCCAAATCCCACCTTTATAGAGATTCCCAAAAACTCTCTAATTATAATGTAGTCCAATTCAACTCTACTCTATCCACCATTGACTGGTCCATCCTTAAACAAATCCCTCTCAATGAAGCAGTTACTAGGTTCAATAGCATCTTCCTGAATATCCTGAACTCCCTTGCTCCCTCTAAGAAGGTTAGAATAAAACCCAATTATGCTCCCTGGCTCTCAAAAGAAACTAAGTCCCTTATGCTAAAAAGAGATATAGCTTGGAAAGCCTGGATCAAAACAAAGGAATTACCTCTGCTACATAATTATAGACACCTCAGAAATCTTACAAAAAAACAAACCAATAATGACAAAAAAGTCCTTTTATAACTCTGCCCAAGTCAATAACAAATCCAACCCTTGCAAGTTCTGGTATACTATTAACAGAATTCTCTCTCTAGGCTGCCCCTCAGCTCCCTGCCCCTACCCAAATACATCTTCTCTGGAAACTGCTACTCTTCTCAATAAACACTTTATTGAAACCATTCAAACACTCATACCTTCCAACTGTAACACAACTTCTCTGCCTACCCCTCCCAATCCTTCTAACAAACAACGATTCTCTTTACATCCAGTTCCTACTTCCTACATCAGATCTCTTCTTCACAAAGTCAAATCCTGCTCTCCCACTACTGACAATCTACCTCCTACCTTCCTCAAACTTGCTGCTGACTCCATTGCCTATCCAGTATCTATACTAATTAATAGATCTATTCAGGAATCCACTGTCCCTACCCTATGGAAATCCTTTTTCACTATTCCCTTGCATAAAGGTGGAAACTCTACAGACCCATCTATCTACCGACCTATAGCTATTCTATCTCCCCTCTTTAAGATTCTCGAAAAATGTATCCACTCACAACTACTCAACTACCTCCTCCAGCATAACCTCCTTACTCCCACTCAGCATGGTTTCCGTCCCAACCACAGCACAGCTACTGCCCTATTATCCTTTACACATACCATTGCCGAGGCCCTAGACAATAACAAACTCATATCATGTCTCTTCCTTGACCTTTCCAAAGCCTTTGATACAGTCTCCAATCCCCTACTGCTATCTAAACTTGCAGACCTCAATATATCTTCTTTCTTCCTTGCCTGGTTCTCCAATTACTTATCCTGCAGGCAGCAATCTGTTAAATGACTCTCTTCCACTTCTCCATTCATACCTGTCCCAACCGAGGTACCAGAAGGTTCCATCCTGGGTCCCCTCCTATTTAATGTCTTTACCAATGATCTTTATACTTCTTGTAAGCAATCCTCTCTCATCCAATATTCAGACGACTTGACTATCATCTCCATTTCAGACAATATCTCCAGTCTCCACACTCTTACTCAACAGGCCTTCCTATCCACTGTACAGTGGTTGTCCAGGAATCTACTCATTCTCAACCCTAAAAAGACCAAACTCTTATTATTTTTCCCCCGATCTCTCTCTCTCACCTCAACTCCACCTTTACTATTACTTCCTCTAATAACACTGTTATCCAACTGAAGCTCACACTAAATTCCTTGGGATCATCATAGATGATGAACTCAAATTCAACTTGGACATCCTCCAAAGCATAAAAAAGACTCACCAGAAACTTGGTTTACTGTATTACAACAAAAAGTTTCTAACTACAAATGCCAGACTCTCCCTTGCACAAGCTCTTCTCCTCCCCTCCCTTCTATATGCAGGCCCAAGTACTCACCAACATCCAAACTGCTGCTTTAAACAAACTCCAACAAACCTACCACAAGATGGCTAGATTTATCAGAAAACTCCATACAATACACATCACTGCCTTGCCCTAAATACTCTCCACTAGTTAGAATTCCCCCATCTTCTACTGCTGCCACAACTTCAAATGTTATACTTAATTCTTTACAAACCTTCATCCTTTCTTGCTCTCTTTTCCTTCATCTCTATCTACACTCCTCTGCAGACTATCTGTACCTCTAATCAGCGACTACTACAAATCTACCAATCCCATAAAATAGCTGTCAAACTCTTATATAAACACTCTGTTGCCCAAGCCTGGAACAAACTCCCAAAAGACATTTGTTCCATCTTTCACCCATCCCACTTTAAAGAAAAACGCAAACTTTATCTACTCAACTCCAAAGTTTGTCCTTGTCAAGCCCTTACTTAAGCTCCTCACAACCCTATTATATACCTTTTCAGTCCCTCCGCATACAGCTAAGTTCTTCACTATTGTGGATACTTATTAAACTCTACAATCAATACTGTTGGACTTAACTCTTTTTGCAAATATGTAAATATATATTTTTATTCTGTAAAAATATTGATATGTATATATCATGTGTTTGCATTTCTGCTTTGTCTCTCTAAAGTTCTTATATAACTGATCTTGACTATATTTTTGACTCAAATGTTTGATTCTCTGTAAACTGTTTGTGTTTTTTTGGAGCTTTCCTCCTCAGGTCTCCACTGAAAATGGGCCACAAGCCCAGGTGGACCAACCTGGTTAACAGATGTCAATAAAAAAATAAATAAATAAAATGTTTGTTATTTTTGCTCTTAAATATTTTACAAACACAGTACAAATCTGTTCATGAATTTGTGTTAGGAGATTTTTTTAAACTGAAGCACAAATTTCCCACTTCTGCCACATTGCCATCCTTTAATTTATATTGTAGAATACTGACCACATCATCAAAAAAAAAAAACATAATCCTTGATCATGACATCAATAGTCTTTTGTGTAAGTTTAACACTTTCTCTAAAACTGTTGCATTCACAGAAAATATCCCTTACCAGTGGATCACTCTACATATTTTAGGGAGAAAAGCAACCTAAGGGTTGAGTTAAATTGTAGGAGAAGATAGAGTTTTCCTTCAGTAAAAAACTTTCTGATGCCCGTTCTGTTTTATTTACAGAGAGGTATTTCTTAAGGGATTATGGGGCAAAATAGACACTACAACAAGACAGTCTCTTGTGAAAATTTTACTTAAATAGGGTTTAAATCTGACAACAGTAACTGGCAGCTTCTGTCTACAGCTACAGCATTTGGTAAACATTCTGATTAACAGAGCCAGAACTTTGTGGACCAAGCATTTCATGACATTTTGGAATTAAAACTCAAAATGAAGGTTTATGGTGTGAAAAAGATGCAGTATAACAAACCAAACAAGAAAACCGAAAAGGTGGTACAATAGTGCTCAAGTACCACAAATGAAACATAAAAGGAGCACTACTGTTGTGAGTCCACAAGAGACAATTTATTCCAATTTTAAAATTAAGCACTTTCGTCAATGCCAGTTTACTTCATCAGAATAACCCAATAACCATGAAAATTATGTTTAAATAGCACAAGCTTAACAATGATTGGCTGTTTCACCCCCCCAATTATAAAACATGTTTTAAAAGGTTCATTACAGAATATTCAAGACTAATGCAAAAAAAATTTGCTTGTTTAAAAACAAATTTTCATATTTATATTAAACAGTTTTACACAAAGAAAATTTTCAATAAAATTAGTATAAACTAAAAACACAACAGCAAATATTCGGATGCATTTATGTATATATATATATATATATATATATATATATATGCATATTCTCATTCAAACCAGTTTAAGACATTTAAACATGTCCTGCCTTTTCTTTCAATATGGGTAAGATAGTTAAATAATCATTTAACCCCTGGGGGAAGTTTGCAGCTAGTCTTAGTTGCTATAACAGTTCTTTCTTGTTTAAGGCATTTTACCAGTCTCCACCCCTAACTTCAATATTCACTAAATCTATTACGGCAAATTTGAAACCTCTGTAATCCACACATTGGGTACTATGCTTATACAAGACATTGGTTTCTTTTTTATTCTTTATATTGTATAGATGTTCATATATTCTAGTTTTAAATAACCTTTCTGTCTTCCCAATGTAAAAAGCTGTACAAGTATTACACCTAGCAATGTATACCAATTTACTTGAATAACATTTGCCTCTTCTTAAATAGACTATACTCTTATTTTTGTTATCTAAAGAAATAAAGTTGTCTTGTAGAATGTAAGAACAATAAGTACACCTACCACAAGGTCTACTACCATTTAAATTTACATGTTCACCTTGATTTTTATTTTTATTTTCCAAGATTGTTTTTAGGTTAGGGCCAATCTTGGTTGAGAATACAGGCTTCTTGACTAAAACTTGAAAGATTTCATTATTAGTTTTGAAAATGCTCCAATTTTTATAAAGTGTTTACTTAATCTACTGGTATAAAGGACTATATTGAGCAATACATGCTTGTTGAAAATCAACTTTGTTCACAGTCTCAGTAGTTGTTCCTGTGTTGTTCATTCTATTCAAACCTCTACCTAATAATGGAATATATTTTTTACCCCAGTCACTTAATACCATTGTTTGGGAATACAGGAAAACAAGTCTTGTACACCAATGGTCAAAAGGAAAGAATCAGCACACCACAGGTCACTTTTTAATTGTCCTAAAAAATCCCAGAAACCTTTAACCAAATGTGGGAATTGTTCAACCACATGTTTAATTTTTCTATCCACGTAAACAGCTAAATTGTGTGTTTTTGAACCAGCAACTGCCACAATGGGCCTAACAGGTGGGTTTTCAATATTTTTATGTACTTTCTGTATACCGAAGATGACAGGAATTTTGGGGTGCAAATTCTGGAGAAAATCATAATCTACCTTAGAAATCCTCTGATCCATGACATACTCATATAAAAAGCTATCTATCCTATGATAAAAAATGTGTATTTCATTCCTAGAACATGTGGAATAAATTTCAATGATTATTTATCTATCTTACCCATATTGAAAGAAAAGGCAGGACATGTTTAAATGTCTTAAATTGGTTTGAATGAGAATATGCCTATATATACATAAATGCATCCGAATATTTGCTGTTGTGTTTTTAGTTTATACTAATATTATTGAACATTTTCTTTGTGTAAAACTGTATAATATAAATATGAAAATGAAAATTTGTTTTTTAAACAAGCAAAAAATTTTCTTGCATTAGTCTTGAATATTCTATAATGAACCTTTTAAAACATGTTTTATAATTGGGGGGGGGGTGAAACAGCCAATCATTGTTAAGCTTGTACTATTTAAACATAATTTTCATGGTTATTGGGTTATTCTGATGAAGTCAACTGGCATCGACGAAAGTGCTTAATTTTAAACTTGGAATAAATTGTGTCTTGTGGACTCACAAGAGTAGTGCTCCTTTTTTGTTTCAAAAAAGATGCAGTATGCTCAGCACAATTTTAAATGCTCTTCTAAAACATGTAAATTACAAACAATTCTCTTTTGTGTTCTGGTGAATCCAATAGCATAATGAATATAAAAGATCTTATTGCTACAGTTAACAAAATGTACCTAGGATAATCATGCAATACCCAATTTTCAAGTGAGTTGATATACATAGAACCTATTATGCTTTGAATTTTCACTAGATTACAAATGGAAATCTAATAAAAACCCATCATGTAGACATGTGCCCAGCAGAATTCAGAACAGAGCACTACTTTTAAAAGACTATTGGTGATATTCATAGTCTTTAAACATATGTATAACGGCAATCTGCACTGTCTACATGTAACAGTAATTTATGGAGGCTATTTGCACCTACAGGTTCATGGAAGATTACAAGGATAATGGCTGAAGACCTCTTACAAGCCTAGCCAGTATAACCCAATTTGGGTCTATATTACCACATCAAAAAAGCCATTTATCGAATGGATTTATAACCAAAAATGCTGTTAATACAACTCGTTTAACCCCGCTAATTATATATACCAACTCCGAGATCTCACTACAGTGAGGAAAGGGCACATTTTTTGATCTTCATTGTACTGCAATATCACAATACACAGTTCTTTTATCAGCATTTTCGGTTATAAAGCAGTTCAATTAACGGCTTTTTCAATGTGGTAATATAGACCCCCACAATTTTGAGCAATATATGGCCCCTAGGGGCAAGACATTGGCACAGCTTTGTGCTTTGTGCATATGCCTTGATTATTTTACAGATTGCAACTGTCCATAAGGGACATAGGCACTACCCCAGGTGTAAATTTGGGATTCCCCATACATTGATCCAAACTGTGTTTGAATAGGGCCAAGGAAAGGCTCTATTTAACATGAATAGGAAGCCTGTTCCAAAGAAAGGGTAAATTCTGCCCCACATATCTGTCTCTCCAGCATGTTTGTTTGAGTCCTTGACTAGGTTTAGATCCCTAGATTTGGTAACACTCTTGCTGTATGTCTTGCAGATGTGTATCAGCTCCATCAGGGCTAGATTTGTGAGTGCCTTGTAGGTTACGCATAGGTCACCCCTTAACTGATGGTAATAGATAGAGTAAAGGAATAGAGATTTTAGCCTATCCACAAAGGACATGTTTTTAACACCCTGCATTTTTTTGTGAGGAACTTCTGGGTTCACTTCAGCTGTTGTAAGTGTCTAAAATAAAAGAAAATAGCAAAAGACACTCAGCACTAAAAAACTCACAACTGTTTATTAAAGTAAGCTCTTTCGTATAGACAATGTCAATACTTCCTCAGACATTGTAAAGTAAAGAAAAACAAGCCAATAAATAAGCTAATAAATACTACATGAAGCAGTCACATGATGTAAATCAGCTGGTTAGAACAAATCAATAACCTAAAAAAAATATATCGTGACAAAATAATTTATCAGAATGATGAATCCTAAAAAAATGAACCATTTCCAAATAAAAAGCTGAGAAAAAAATAATTTATCTCATTAAGCTTCTTAACTTCAAGATGCACGCTATAGAGCATACATCGTTCAGCCCAGGATATCTGAAAGCATCTAATTTGAGCTGCCATAAAAGCTCTCTCTGTTCCAGCCATAAATATGTCAGTTCCCCTCTTATTCATACTCCAGTTTGGCCTATGACCCGAAAGACAAAACTGTGCTCTGAGTTATTTGCTACATTAATGCGATAAATTTTTTTTTTCTCAGCTTTTTAATTGGAAATGGTTAATTTTTTAGGATTCATCATTCTGATAAATTATTTTGGGATGATATATATATATATATATATATATATATATATATATATATATATATATATATTTTATTTATTTTTTTTAGGTTATTGATTTGTTCTAACCAGCTGATTTGCATCATGTGACTGCTTCATATAGTATTTATTGGCTTATTTATTATAGGTTCATAGGTTAGTACTAGGCTAACTACCCTTGCGAGCCATTGTAAGCCTAGCCAATTATCCCTTGTGAGACTCAAACCCTGCACCTTGTGTTTGTAAGGCAAACACCTTAGCCATTAGGCCACCCTCCCAACTTGTTTTTCATTACTTTACAACATCTGAGGAAGTATTGACATTCCCCTGAATTCACAAAAGCTTGCACGGAGTGCAAGATTGGTGCAGGAGCCCGCGCAGGCAATATGTCTGTCGTGCGATCCAGGAACAGCCTGCAGGGGCATGCACGAGCACTCCTGCATTAATCTTGCATGGACTAAGCCCTGTTATGCAAATCACCCCATTTGCAGGTAAAATCCATGCAAATGAGGTGATTTTTCAATCCAGGAAGCTTGCAACAGTCCATGCAAGACTAGTGCTATCTGCAGAAATGTACTCGGTTAGTAACCGAGTACATTTCTGCAAAATCAAAAACGGAGCTATGACAACTCCAAATAAAGGCTGCATATCATTGAGGAAGCATTCCAATGGTCAAGTATAAGGCCATTGACATTGCAAGCAATACAAAAAATAAAAAATCAACTTTTATATTTTTTTCGCCAATCTCGGCTGTTTAAGCATAGGGCAGCGGCTCGCAAATGTGATTGGGGGAAAATAAAAAAATAAATCTAAAATAAGCATTCTAACTAAAATCAGTATTCTGCCATGCAAGTAATTGGCAGGCAGAAGGCAACCTGGCCAGTGAGTAGTGGTTGCTAAGGGGGGAGGTTCAGTGTGACACATGTAACTATGCATTAGCAGGCAATCCTATGCAAATGAGGGGAAGGATAGTGAATCCCAGTTTTCCCCAGCATGTGAGACAGGTCCCAATAGTGTAAGAGTATGAATAGCTGGGTGCAAGATTAGGAGGAAGGTGACATCATGGGGGGGGGTGTTCTGTGTCAAGCATACTGTAAGCGGATTGGAGGCCTGTGGCTTGGGTTTGCTCCTAGTTTAGTGTCTAAACCTGCCTAGCACTCTTTACAAAGCATAAGCAGGTGTGCGCGCCATGTTTTACAGGAAGAAAAAATAAGTTAAACCAGGAAATAGCAGCAGTGTGCACATTTGAGCACTCTATTTGTGCAGCGCACACACGGGCTTAAACAGGAAGGCAATGGGAAGGGAAAACAGCAGTAGGAAGGTAATCAAGGAGAACTAGTTTAGCCGGCAGGTGAAATGTATCAGAATCAGCCAATTACACAGGCAGCAGACTAGCCCAGCTGAAAACACTACTATAAACTAAGCACACATTTTCCCCTCTGGTTTTTCCCACACTCTACATCACTGGTGTATACAAGCGGGGAGATTTTAACAAACAAACCTACAAAATGAGAAGGGCTGCAGCAGGCAACATAGAACAACATGTGCAAGAAGCTCAGGGTGGTGAGGATGTGAATGTTGCCGAACAACCCACAGTGAGGAGACTGAGAAGAGTGTACAGACCCAGGGTAATCTACCAGGGGCTACATGAGCTGGAGATAGTGGAGCACTATAGGGTGGACAGAGACCTCCTACAGCAAATTGTTGAGCTGTGCTGGCCACACGTGGCACACCAAACTGATCATGGGAACCCATCCCAGTGGATACCAAGGTATGTGTAGGCCTAGGTATACTAGCCACAGGTACCTCCCAAAGCACAACTGGGGATATCATGGGGATCTCACAGGCATCAGTATCCAGAGTATTCCACCACTTCCTGGATGCCATGTCAGTGCATGCCAGTGAGCACGTATATTTCTTCAACACCTGTGAGGTGTTGACCAGCAATATGCGTCTCTTCCACCAAATAGCAAAATACCCTGGGGTAGTGGGTGCTATAGACTGCTCACACATATGCATCAAAGCACCACCTGGTGAGCAGGGTAGGGCCTACATCAACCACAGGGGCATCCCCTCCATTGACTGCCAGGTCGTATGTGATGCCCAGGGAATTATAATGAATGTGTGTGCTGGCTGCCCTGGAAGCTATGATGATTCCCACATATGTCATCCGATGCAGCTATACCAGAGGTTTGCCAATGGGGACATCCCCCTACGGTCACCTAGTGGGGGATGCTGGGTACACACTGGAGCCGTGGCTGATGACACCCATCAGAAATGCAGACACACCTGAACAAGAATGCCATAATGAGGCACACGCACAGGACAGACATATAATAGAGCATGTGTTTGGGATGCTCAGGTCACGGTTCCAGGCCCCACCAATGTCAAAGCCTGCACAGGCACAGAGTGACCCGGAGGAGGAACAACCTGAGCCTGCCCCAGTAGGCAGAAGGAGGCATGCCCAGTATGCCCTGGCCTTGGCAAAGAGGCAACACATAGCACATGCACTGACACATTAGGGACCTAGGGAATGACACCTCTCTCTATCTCGCACATACAGTAAAAGGGATGCCAAACATGACACTACCTGTGCTCAACCATGTATAGGGAGTGTACTATGTGCATCCGACATAGGCAGCCCTCCAGCACCATCCGCAAGTCTGGCACACCCTCAAGGTAAGTCAATCAACCTACCAATTGCCAAATGGAGAAGAATGTGTTGTTACCTGTAGCTATGGTATGGATGTGAGCATGCAAGGGAATTGGGTGGCTGAATGTTATGGCAGCAGATAGTAGACACCCATAGTGGCACCCTGACATTTGTAACACATACTGGAGTCACCATAGTAGCCAGTACTACACAGGGTGACAAAACCCACTGCAGGAAATGTGCTGAGTGACATGTTTTTCCATATGACCCACCCATGCCAGTCAGGATGGTTCACATACCCAACAACAGTCTCAGCCAGCAGGACAGGTGTAGACAAACCCAAATGGAGCCTGTGCTATGGCCCCAGAATGATGACTATGGTTAACCCCCTTCAGCCCTACACAGACAGACCACAGCAGGGCAGGCAGTGGGATGTTAGTTCTGAAGGGTAGGAAGTCAAGCAATAATATGTAGGGCAACCAAAGCCACAATGTATAGTACACTGGTATGCCTCTAGTCAGCATGATAGTTAGCAATATAGAATGAAATGGAGTACCTGATATACCAGTACAGTCATTGCAAATGTGTACAAGTGTCACGTGTGCCCCCCACATCCTACATAGTAATGTAATAACAGTCAGGTGTGCCCCCCCAACCCTGTGTAGAAATGTAGAAACAGTCAGGTGTGCCCCCCCCCGCTATGCAGAAATGTAGTAACAGTCAAAGCCAAATGATTGATGGATGCCCTGCAGAGACAGCATGCTACCTGTTGATGTACAACACAAAGTTCAGCACTGCAGCACAAACTACCTGGACACAATCCACATATTCAATACAGATGGCCATACTGGGCATGCTCACACACTTAGAAATGAAGACAAAGTCAGGCAACAACATACTGAAAGGTCATACTGGGCATGCTCACACACTTAGAGAAATGAAGGCAATGTCAGTCAACAACATGCTGAAAGGTCATACTGGGCATGCTCACACACTTGAACACATGAAGGCCATGACTGCAAACACCAGTGGACCAGACATATCTGGCAGTTGCAGTTGTTAGTGCAGACACTCGTCAGTATGCACCACTCATGCCTTGCACACACAGCAGATAGGAATACAGACAGATATGTCAGGACAACACACTATAATAAACCAAAGGTACACATACATAGATGTGTGGAAGAAGGTGAATGTGACAACAAGCCATCCAGGCCTGTCCCACCCAACACACAGCCAAAGGGCCCCAACCACGAGGTCCAGATGTCACTCACTGCAGATACTAGTCACCAGTATCTGTCAGCATTATAGACTATGTGGTGCACGTGCCAGCTGTGCAACATGACTGTACAAGGAAGTAGTCATCTAGCAGCTGCATACACATACCTGTGAGATATGCCCTGTGTGTGCCTGCATGTGGCGTGTCAACCCGTACATGAATGGATTATGGCCATGCACACACTGCCCTCCCCATAGCCCTACTATGACAAGCTTACTGAGGTCATCCAATGTGAAATACATGTTTGGGACAGCTGTAGCTCATTAATCTCTGTGGCACATCCCATAACTGCATACTGCTGTAGTGTGGTTAAGTAGGAGTTCTAATCCCAGACTTGGTGTCTGTGTGTGTTTTTGTGCGTGTCTGTCTGTCTCTGACTGTGTAGAGAGCAATGCTTTTTAAGCTACTCACACGCCTTACAATTCATATACACAACTTTGGCAAGGTTGCTGATATCACCCATCTAGAAATACACCTGCGGGAAGATTGCAACTCAGTAATCTCCATAGCGTGTCATATAACTGTGTACTGCTGTAGTGTGATAAAGTAATTAGATAGGTGTTCTAACCCCAGACTTGGCAATTGTGTGTGTGTGTGTGTGTGTGTGTGTGTGTGTGTGTGTGTGTGTGTGTGTCTACGTGTCTGACTGTGTAAAGAGCAATGCTTTTCAGGGTACTCACACACCTTACAATTCATATACTCAACTTTGGCAAGGCTGCTGATGTCACCCACCTAGAATTACACCTCTGGGAAGGCTGTAGCCCAGTAATCACTGTAGTGCATCCTGTAACTGTGTACTGCTGTAGTGTGATGTAGAACTGTGTTAGGGTTCCATCCCCACCCATGGCAGTTCTGGAAGTTTTGTGTGTGTTTCAATGTCTGTGAGTGGAGCAATGCATTATAGGCTAGTCAAGCACAGTACATTCCAAATGGCTTACTTTGGCAGTGCGTCCTGTAACTATGTACTGCTGTAGTGTGATGTAGAACTGTTAGAAGATATGAACACTGCTCAGGATAAAGCGCCCTCGTGAAGCAAAGTACAAAGTCCAAAACTTCAAGGGCACAACACGACGATCGGAGCCGACCTCTTCACTAAAACAGCTTTATTCCAAAAGATATGAAACAGTCAAAAAAAAGTACAAATGGCCAGTAAGCGTTTTCATGTTATAGTAAACGCTTCTTCAAACTTTCAACTGCCAGCTTTATAAAGTCAGAGTTTATATAATCTAGGAGCCAATCATCTAATGCTACCTCACTCAATTAATTAAATACATGCATAGATTAATTAAAGCAACATCACTACGATTTCTAAAGTGCAAAAGTATGTATTCTACGAAGCATATATCATACAATGCATATATCTATACATCTAAATGCATAAAAAGTTGTCTAAATGTATATATATATATATATATATATCTATATATATATATATATATATATATATATATATATGTATAAATAAATAACTTCAACGAATCACGTATAAAAACATGCAAATATATAAAACCATGTAAACTAAGCAGCCTGCATGACTTAAATTGATATATAAATAGTGAAAAAATGCTTCTATGTCATTCTGTTATTTAATAAAAAACATACATATTTATACATCTGGTTGCATATAAAGAATAATATATATGGTTTTAGTGGCCTAAATAAACTACATATGAAAACATGTAAGAACTATGCTAAAAACTATGCTAAAAAATTTTGCAAAAAAATATGCTAAAACAAATACATGACCTCAATTAATGTACAAGAGGTCTATCTTTCAAAAAGGGCTTCAGTGACATCTTATCATTTAACCCATGTAATCTATCAGCTTGTAATCTCAAAATCCATCTGGCCTCTTGTTTTTCTGCGTGATTCCTGTAATCACCTAACCTCACAGTTTTGTGTATTAATTCTATGTCTGTAAAACGACATTTGTGAGTGGTATCATTCTGTATAACGTGCCTAGCTAGGGCATTGCTCTCATGTTCTTTATTTATTGCGTATATCTGTTCCCTAATGCGTTCTCTTAGTGTCTTGCTAGTTTTACCAACAGAGAAAGAACTACATTTTTGACAAACTGCTAAATACACTAAATCTCTTGTCTTACAATCAGCATATAGTCTAAAAGTAAATTTATATTTGGTGTCAGGATGAATGAATACATTAGATCCAGATGCATAATGACAATGATTACATGACCTACAAGGGAATGTACCCTCTCTGGCTGATCTGACTCTTTCTGCTCTGTTATTCCCAAAGCAGAGTAGCCTTTTCAATGACTGAGTGTTCTTATATGTAAAATGTGGTGTATCTCCTACTGTTGTTCTAACTTTCTGATCTATTGTTAGAATATGCCAATTATTATAAATAATTTCTTTAATTTTCTTATTATTGCTGGTATATAGTAACACAAGGTTCCTAAATTTCCCATTAGGTTTATTAGGTGCTTTGTCATTTTTATTGCTCATTTTTCTAATAAAAGGTTCACCAATACTATCTCTTCTAATCACATCTGTGTTATGATCATTTGAAATTTCATGATTCTTATAACCTCTCTCTTTAATTCATTCTGCAATTCATCTAACTTCAATTTAAATACTTTATCATCACTAGTAAGTCTGGAAATACTCAAAGTTTGACCTTTCACTATATTCTGATAAATATGCATGCTTGTTCGATGTAGTATTGCATTCTTCCTGCATTCTTTCCTAGAGTTCTGTATGTAACATTCCACCAATTTTAGACACTCTCACATCTAAATACTCTATCGTTTCCTTTGACCAACTGCCTGTGAATCTCAAAAAGGTAGTGGTCTCGTTTAGGTATTCAATGAATTCTCTTAGATTATCCTCATCATCTCTCCAAATTAAAAAGACATCTTCAACAAAACGCTTATAATAATTAATTTTCGTACTATAATGTGTATTCTGCATTATATATGTGTCTTCCCAATATGCCATGACCAGATTTGCATATGAGTTGGCACATGGAGTCCCCATCGCTACACCTTTTCATTGTAGAAAATAGGTCTTATCATATAGGAACACATTATTTTTTAAGATCATGTCTACTAACATCGCGTATCTAATTATCATATCTCTAGGCATGTCATGTTTTATCAGAAACAATCTCATATACTCAATTCCTATATCATTAGGTATACTCGTAAATAAAGAGGTGACGTCTAAGGTCACCAAGAATCAGAAGATATTTCATGCTGTCGTAGTGTATATTCTCTTAGAGTTTCAAGAAAGTGTTGAGTGTCTTTTATAACTGTATCAGTTCTTTCAACTATCTGTCTAAGATGTTTTTCAACATAAATAGATGCTGATTCTATCAGCCAGCCTTTGCTGGCTATAATTGGTCTCATGTCAGCGTTCAACAGATTCTTGTGTACCTTAGGTAAACCCCTAATTGTAGGGACTAACGGTTTCTCAATTAATATATATTTGTATAGTTCAAAATCTATTACATTACATAAAAACATCATATAAATCACTCTGCACATGTCTTATGATTTTATCTAAACATATAGTATTCAGAGGTAGATATGTATCTAAATCTCTTAACATCTCTTTCATTTTATTCATGTAGAAATGTGTATCCATTACTACGATTGCACCGCCTTTATCGGCTGGTCTAATCACGATCTCATCATTACTCTGCAAACTCTTGAGAGCTTCATATTCTAGTGTACTTAAATTATAGAAATCTTTTTTATCAGCCTTTTTTATTAAATCTAGCAAATCTCTCTCACAGGCTCTTTCAAATGTTTCTAATAAAGGATGTGATGGGGGTACATAAGTAGAAGGTTTCCTGAAACATTCCTCAATGTTAGTAGTATTCTCACCAAATAACATATTTAGGCTTACCTTTCTAGTAAACATTTTAATGTCCAACAATAGGTCTATATAATCAGCATTTATCCTGGGTATGAACGATAGTCCTTTGTTGAGAAGTTTTGTTTCCACTTCATTCAAGTGGTAGTTAGATATATTAATTATTAAACTCGGTTCACTGGTCACAAAATCTTCTTCTGAAATTCTAGTCGTTCTTCTGATGATTTGCGCTTCTTGACCCTCGATTGTGGGCTCCATCCTGGTTTCTGAAATTCCTTGAATGGTAGTGGAAAAGGACAAAACGATGTTTCATCATTAGGTGTTGTAGTTGTCTCACATGGGATAAGTTTCTTTCCCCGTACATCTTGTGCATTAGTTACACTCATCGATGCAGCTTGTGCATCTACTGGTTCATTAGGATGTGTAACTATTCCCTCTGTTTCATCTCTTTCAACAGCATCTGTTCTACTATTAACTGCCGTATGACATTCATCTGTTGCTGATGTATGGTTGGTGTTAGTGGGCTGAGTCAAATCCCTGATTCTGACTGGCTCTCGTGTGTGTTTCAATGTCTGTTTATGGAGCAATGCATTATAGGCTAGTCACACACAGTACATTCCAAATGGCCTACTTTGGCAATCCTGCTGATTTCATTCATTGTGAAATACACCTTTGGGGAAGGCATTCTCTAGTAATTCCCATAGTGCATCCTATAACAGCTGTAGTATGATATAGACCTCTGTTAGGGGTTCTATACCCACACATGTCAGTGGTGAATGTTTTGTGTGTGTGTGTGTGTCACTGTCTGTGTAGGGAGCACTACATTTTAGGCTAGTCACATACAGCACATTTCAAATGGCCTACTTTGGCAATCCTGCTGATGTCATCCAATGTGAAATACACCTTTGGGAAAGGCATTCCCTAGTAATCCCAGTGGTGCATCCTATAACAGATCCATGCTGTAGAGTGATATAGACCTCTGTTAAGGGTTCTGTATCCACACATGTCAGTGGTGAATGTTTTGTGTCTGTGTAGGGAGCACTGCATTTTAGGCTAGTCACACACACTACATTTCAAATGGCCTACTTTGGCAATCCTGCTGATGTCATCCAATGTGATATACACCTTTGGGGAAGAAGCTCCCTAGTAATCCCCATGGTGCATCCTATAACATCTCCATGCTGTAGAGTGATATAAATCTCTCTTAGGGGTTCTATACTGACACATGTCAGTTGTGGATATTTTGTGTGTATGTCACTGTCTGTGTAGGGTGCACTGCATTTTAGGCTAGTCACACACAGTACATTTCAAATGGCCTACTTTGGCAATCCTGCTGATGTCATCCAATGTGATATACACCTTTGGGGAAGAAGCTCCCTAGTAATCCCCATGGTGCATCCTATAACAGCTCCATGCTGTAGTGTGATATAGACCTCTGTTAGAGGTTCTATACTCACATATGTCAGTTGTGGATGTTTTGTGTGTGTGTGTGTCACTGTCTGTGTAGGGAGCATTGCATTTTAGGCTAGTCACACACAGTACATTTCAGATGTCCTACATTGGCAATCCTGCTGATGTCATCCAGTGTGATATACCCTTTGGCGAAGGAGTACTCCAATAATCTCAGTGGTGTGTACTATAACTGTGTAGTACTGTAGTATAATAAATTAGTTAGGTAGGGATTCTACTCCCAGACATGACAGGTGTGTGTGTGTTTGTAACATGTATCCTGTGTGGAGGTGGTTGTGAGTGTGTGACATCTGTGGCCAATGTGGAGTGGGTTTTGCATATTTCTTATATGGTAGCCCTACTATATATCACAATGTTCACCGTACAGGGATAACAGATGTGAAATAGCTGAGAGGCTGGGGTGCAAAGCCATACCCATACATGTGACATCAGGACCAGGCAATCACAGTTAGCAACCCCAGTATTACCCAGAGCACACTCTCAGCCCATGTCTCATACACACACACACACACACACACACACACACACACACACACACACACACACACACACACACACACCTAGGCAACAGCCAATATGTGGGTAGTACACTGCATATTGGCCACTTATAGTAACTATGGGGTGATAGCTGTGGGCTACAGAGGGCATGGCACCCTGTCCATCTTTCCAATATGCACGTACATGCAGACAGTGCACCTTCCCCATGTTCTCCAATGGACACCTAAAACACCTGTGGTGCCATCACAAGTGACCCACAAAGGACATACCATGCCTGACAACATACCCTGTATTGACAGATGCCACTAACACCAGGTAATGCCATTAACATGGTATAAATGTAGTATTGTGGTATTGGACATGTGTGTGTATGGCCCTACAAACATGTATGCCAATACGGTACCACACAGTGGAGCAGCATGTAATATCAAATAGGATGGGACCTAGAGCAAGTGTATACCATTTATAGTAACTATGGGGTGATATCTGTGGGTTACAGAGGGCATGGCACCCTGTCCATCTGTCCAATATGCACGTACATGCAGACAGTGCACCTTCCCCATGTTCCCCAATGGACACCTAAAACACCTGTGGTGCCATCACATGTGACCCATAAAGGACATACCATGCCTGACAACATACCCTGTATTGACAGATGCCACTGACACCAGGTAATGCCGTTAGCATGGTATAAATGTAGGTGCAGGGTAAATCTGCTGCCCATTACCAGTTCCTGCCACAGGTGGGCAAGACTGGCACATCTGATGATAATCTGTGTTCCCAGCATGGGCCAGACACCCCAGGTACAGTTCCACATGTCACTGTACATGCATGTGGGAGGTGTGAACATCCCAGACACTGTCCATGTCATGCACTAAGGAACACATACATGGCAAGTGATGCACAGCATTTGCCGCACACAATAGTCACCTAGGTGACTGGATGGAGGATACATTACCCACCTGTGTGGGCAAATGCAGACACTACAGCCCTGAGCCACAATGCAGACCTTTGTCATGTGGCCTAATGCCAAGGTATATCCATCGCCTAGCCTTGTACAACCATCTGGCACAGTCGACTGCCACACACCTGTGCAGTCATGCACCCATGCATGTCAGTACTGGCACCCTGTGTGTTTGTGTGTGTGTTGTATGGTGCATATGCTCACAGCCACACTCCCTACAACCCCCATGGGCATACTGAAGCATGCTGTCTGATGTCAGACACCTCCCCATACCCTTTGCCCATACAACCCCTGTATGATCCATGTGGTGCATGTGATACCTGCACACTGATGTGTTGTGGCAATCCCACTACTGATGAGTTGTAATCCTGGCCCTGCCAAGTATGTCAATGTGTGTGCGTCCCTGTGAGAATGTGGCTGTGTTGATGCTGGCACCTGTACATGTGGACAGGCATGTGTACGTCACCTACCGTATAGCTACTTTATCCCTGTTGCAGATGTCAGTCACCATCACATATATGTTCTGAGGGCTCCACAACAGGTAACCCATGTGGTGCATCCAATAACTGCATAGAACTGTAATAGCACTACATAGTCATCAGGGGTTTGATACCCTGTGCTGGTAGGTGTGTGACACAAACATGCTTAGGTTTTACTCTCCCACCACTCCCTGCTTTGTCTTTGCCTCTGTCTGCCACTCCCACTCCCTCTCTGGTAGATGTGGAGACCTACACCTGCTTTGCTTGGCAGCAGCATGTGTATTTTTAGTGATGCTCATGATCAGCTGATGGCCTCTGCATGAATTGCAGCCCTCCCTAACTGACTGCATGTGGAACAGCTGTGGTAACATTCCCATAGCCAATTGCATGGAAACACACTCCAATATCTAGGAAGATCATGTTGGTCTTGGCCCTTTTTATTCACTGTGAGCAGGAACTAGATCTGTTGTTTGGCAAACAGCATCTCAGAAGGATTGGGGATTTACCTCTAACAACATACACTGTGGAAACAGGGCAACACATAGGAGGGGGATGTGCCTGACCTGACTACAGACTGTAAGTGCTGCTATACTGCATTTGGAGTACTGTTGGTTTAACAGTGTGTGTGTGGATATGACTGTCCTATATGTCTCAATACCTGCCATGTCAGTTCCATGTTTATGTGGAATCTCCATCTGCAGGGTCATCTGCAGACAGGGCAGCGTGTTGTGCCTTTGGTTTCATGTGTTACCAAGGGAGCATCTATCTGTGGACTGCAGAACAAAGTGTGAGGATTGCAGTTTGTAGATGGTGAAAGCCGTGACAGTTACTGGCTTTTTATCCCTCATAGAACATATGTTGCAACAAACCCTGTTACAACAGTAAATGTATGAGGTTATCACAGCAACATGTCATTACTGGCCCTGTGTATGTGCTTCCAGCCACAACTCTGTCAACCTGTGTACATATGTCATGCATGAAATGGTGCATATGTGCTGTACACCATAATTAGTGTCATCATATCTGATAACAAGCCAGTGAGATATCAGACTGCTACACATGTTATGTACAGTAGGGGTTATATTTGATGACATAACCTGGACATTCTGTGGATGTTTGTACAGTACTGAGGTCTGTGTACTTATAATGAATGTTGACAGTGTGTGCATTGTTAATATGTACTTTAGCCTGTGTATAGACTGTGGTAGATGTCATTGCTCTAGGTCCCGTCCTATTTGATGTTACATGCTGCTCCACTGTATGGTACCATATTGGCGTACATGTTTGTAGGGCCATACACACACATGTCCAATACCACACACAGCCAAGTATATGTAGGGTCAGTCTGTGAGTGGCACATATGAGGATGGTGTCGAACAGATAGTCCATATACTGTACTATTATGCTAGCTTAACATATGTGGCTGTGCCTGTGTTCACATTGGTTGTGGTTATGCACTTTCACACAGGTGTATCTTACTCTGTGCTGTGACATGCCTGTAGAGCCTGTTATATATGCAGGTACATGTGCATTCCCCCATAGGAGATGTAGGCCAGTGTTGAGCCAGTCTGCCTGTAGCCTGCACAGTGCATTGTTACATGCCTAGCAGCTTAGTGTACTTACCCAGTGAGATGTCATGTGCAGATACTTGCCAGGTGTACTGCTGCCGGGCCTCCCTTAACAGTCATGTATGTCAGACAGAGCAGTGAGATGCTGTACAGATGTATATCAATATCTAGTGGGTAGTATGTGGCCATAGCACCCCTGTACCAGCAGTTATTATGTGTCAGGCCAGACAGGGGTGTGTGAATGCATAACCTATGGTGGCAAATGTATTCCAGTCGTTATGTGTTATACCCATCTACATGGCTGTCTACATCCATATTGTCAGGCATAGTACACATGTCTAGCACTAAGGGGTTATGTGTATACCTCTGGACTGTACAGAGTGTGTCCAAATGTCCACATATATTGTCCAATATCTCTGTTGTAGTCCATAGGGGCATTACGTGCTAGCCAGCGGTATTGTACTATGATGTCCTTAGGATGTCTGTCAGTAGCCAATGGCACACATGTTATAAGCAGATGTGACCTCCAACACACACCATATTTGTGAAGACAATCCCAATGACAGTAGCAGTAGTCTACTAATATACCTGCTATACATACCTGACATCCCATTGCACTATGACTGTGAGACTATAGAAGCTGGGGTAGGGCTACACTCCATGTCCAGGACATATGGTGGAAATATATGTACATATTATTATCCATATAGCCATATATATATGATTACACATGTGTAGTACTTCCATTCACCACTATCATGGCAACCACCTACCCTAAACCCCTACATCATGTTGGCGTGGTTCCTGTACAATGCCTGTGTGATGGACATCCTTACTGTTTGTGGGCATCAGTGTTACAGACAGCAGGTAGCAATACCACTTACAGGAGAACCGGCACACTCAGGCCAGCTACATATTTGTAGGAGGTTCAGGAACTACAATCAGACTGTGAGTAGAGTTGTGTTATGCTTTGTATAGTACTGGTGTTACAGGGTGTGTGTGTATATACTACTTTACCTTGGAATGCAGTCTGTCTGCATAGCTCTCAGCTGTGGGCCTATCCTCTTGGTGGCCAGAGGTGTGCCTATCATGTGTTGTCTGTCCACCACACAGGTCCTCTGTCAGATATTTCACTCGCAGTGTGTGTGTTGAGTGCTATCAGTACATGGCTACATCCATTTCTGTTTCTAACCTCAATTCCCTGATTAAGGGTATGTTGCAGACTATCCTGTAACACCAGCACCTTGCTTATTGTATGGTAACAGTTCTCCACATTTGTGCCTGTGTTCCAGCCTCTGTCCTCCACCTACATACCACGGTTTGCACATATAACATGCTGTCGGGGGTTGCTCCGTAGTGGGCTGTGAGTATATCACACTGTCATTGCTACCATCAGTCCACTGCTGTTGTATCCCCCAGACATATAGTGGGGCTGGGGCCATATATGTGTGGGTGTCACCTACACCATAAATGTGTGCTCTTATGCACTCCAGAGGCCATTGTATGTAACAGTGGTATATGGACCTGTATTATTGAGTCTGGGGTGAAGCACCATAAATGACCTAGGCTGTTAAAATATGTGGGGGTATCAAGGGTGAGCTGCCTTAAGGTATCTGGGTGTACAGTACTGTATACTTCACCTATATTTACATTACTTACATATATTGGGTTAATGCAAGCCTACTGCCTCCTGCCATACAGAGTGTTCTGTTTGACAATGTGCATGTGATGGTGTCAGTTATGCCTTGTTATGCAACAGTTACAACCCATCTGGTCACATGACATCTTTACCACCTAGTGATTTTGGACAGAGTGTAGATAGAGGCTGCTGAACTATACACCTGCATTACATACTGTTGATCGTGTGGTCCAGTCTGTTCTCACTATTGTACAGAAGAACTTACATGGACTAAAACATTTTATTATATTTTAGTAGGGAACTATCAGCATATTTATATTTTAACATCAATCATACACATCTTTATTAAATTGTCATTACTGTGTTTCAAGTTACACACATATGCTCTTGAAAATATCACTGTATATATTATAAAATATAGACACTTATTTAAACTATATAGATGTGAGAGAAGCAAACACAAAATGTAGAAGATTTGAATCAAAATAAATGATGGAATAGTATCTTCTCTGTTTAATATTCATATTCTGAAGAATAATGAGACTTCTGTAACATGAAAAAAATATTGAAAATGCTGGTAAAAAGGCAAACAACTTACAAGTATATCGAAAGGAGGAGTGATGGAAACAGAATGGAAGATGGTGACCAGAGAAGAATGCAGATTAGACAAATAAATAGCATATCTCAAATGGCAAGTTCAGTCTTATGCCATGTAAGATTATAAGAATATTAATTAAGATGGCTGACAAAGATTTTTAGAAGTTCCTAAAAATCTTTGATATAGTCACTTTTCAGGAGACTAGGTTGTATGCTATTAATCAAAATCTAGATACAAAATTTAAAGTTTAGAATTTGTGCTGTAATATATTAAAAGTATGGTAAATCCACATAGCTTTTTTTGTATAAAAGTTCCTTATATTCTTTCCATCTCATTTTAATGCTTTCTGGATCACTTAATATCATTCCATCCGTGTCTTTAAGCATCCCCAATCGAGGTTGGAATTTCTGCCGCAATCTCTTAATATCCTGATAACCTAGTCTGCATTTTTCTGTTTATGTGCTCTGATTCAATTTTCTGACAGATATCCTTGAAATATCATTCCTTGTCTTTCCAGATTTGACACTGAAACTCTCAGTTCATTTGTGATACTTTTTCTCTATCACTGGAAAATTTTGCTTGTCTTCTTTGTTCTGCTACTTTTCTAGTTTCTTTCAAGATCCAAGGTGATTTTTTTTTTTGGCTTTCTTTCTCTTTTGGAGTGTTTTTTTTTCAGCTTTGTCACTAATTACAATTTTAATGTCACTCTCTAGGCTTATAAATGCCCTAGGGAAGCTAGCCTAGTATCAACCTATGAACCTATACCCCTGGGATCTCTTCTTTGTCCCTGCTTGACAGAGGTACAGTAAACTAACCTTAAAAGGGCTACCTTCTGTGACCTACTATACAGTGGCACAGTCAACTAATCTAAAAGGGTGGCGAAAGCCAAACACACTCTGGCTAGGCTTATAAATGCCCTAGGGCAGATAGCCTAGTATCAACCTATGAACCTATGAACTCCATAACTATTCAGGATCTCTATCTCCTGTATCAAGAATGGCAAATCTGTTATTTAATTTTATCCAATAGTCTTGTAGAATATTTTCAGTGTCATATTTTGAAAGGTCTCTAATGACCTTCTTCTTGAGAAGCTTTACAATAATGATCTTGTATGTCAAAAGCTCATGGTCACTTCCACAATCAACTCCTGGTTTAGTCCTGAGATGGAAAGAATATACAGAAAATTTATACAAAAAAGGTAATGTGGATAACATTGGAGAAATTGAACTGGAAATTGATGTTGAACAAGAACCAGATATTTTAAAAGAAGAAGTCATAGCAGCAATTAAAGCTTTATCGAACAACAAGTCACCTGGCATCGACAGTATTCCAATTGAATTAATCTAAGGCTCAGAAGGTGCTATCAAGGCCCCCACTCAACTGTTTCAACAGAATTGGAAGGGAAAAACATGGCCAACTGACTGGTGAAGATCATCGTTCAGACTTATACCTAAGAAAGGTGATGCCAAGGATCGTAATAACTACAGAGAAATTACATTAATTCCACACAACAGCAAAATACTGCTGAAAATAATACAATGAAGGCTACAGTCATACATTGAGCAAGAACTACCTGATGTTCAGGCTGGTTTCAGAAAAGATAGAGGAACAAGAGACATTATTGCCAATGTTACATGGATGCTGGAGAAGAGCAAGGAATACCAAAAGCCTGCATACTTTTGCTTCATCAACTACAGCAAAGCTTTTGACTGTGTGGATCATGATAAACTATGGAAAACTATAGTACAATTGGAAATACCTAAACACATAACTCAACTGATAAAGAGCCTTTATGAAAATAAAGAAGCTGTAGTGAGAACTGAATATGACAACACTGATTGGTTTCCAATGAAATGTGCTATCAGGCAAGAATGCATTTTGTCACTTTACCTGTTCAACCATTACAGTGATGTCATCTTCAGAAAACCAAATTTGGAAGAAGAGAGTGTCAGTTTTAAAGCTGGCAGCTGAAATATATAAGCAACCTGTACTATGCAGATGACACAACGCTCATCACCAGCAGCAAAAAAGACAAGCTGTATCTATTGAGAAAAGTTAAAGCCGAAAGTCATAACATCGGATTAGGAGTGACCATACACAAGATAAAGATTAGGAACACAGAAAATGACAAAGATTTTTGAGCCTGAAGATGATAGGATAGAAGTTGTAAAGAATTTTAATCTCCTGGGCATATTGGTAAACATGAAAGGAACTAGCAATGAAGAAATACTTTGCAGAATAGCATTTGGTCACTCTACAATGAAGTCTCTTAAATAATTTAAAAGAAAGGAAATAACACTCAAAATGAAGATCAGACTTGTCAATGCATGTTTTTTTCTTAGTGGTCACTTATGGATGTAAAAGCTAGACACTACAGAAATGGGACAGAAAGAAGATTAACTCAGCAAACTTTGGTACTGGAGAAGGATTCTATGTGTATTGTGGACTGCCAGAAGAACTAATAAACTGATTTTGGAAGAGATCAAACTGGCTGTCATTCAAAGCCCAAATGATGAGGTTATAACTGTCTTTTTTTGGTGATCCCATCAGAAGAGAGAGATCACTGCAGAAAGACATTCTGTCTGGAAAGATCAAAGGAACCAGGCAAAGAGGGCAACCTGCAAACAGATGGCTGGGCACGTTGACAACAACCATATGCCGATGGATCTCACCAGACTAGCATGAACCTGACTTCTTTCTGGATCTTTAATTTCATCAAGTTGCTAGGACTTTAATCTGATGTGATGGCAGGAAGAGAGATGGAGGACCAATAACACTATTTATCTATAAAGTTCTGGCACTAACAACCACAGTGGTGCAGCGGTTAGCATTGTCACCTCACAGCAAGAGGTTCTCCTGTATGATTCTCAGCTGGAGTGCCTTCTGTGTGGAGTCTGCATGTCCTCCCAGCAGTCGAGTGATGTTAAAGACAGGTAGGTACGAGTGTGAATGGGCGTGCCTTCTTTGAAGGTTGGGCATTGGGCTGGCAACTCAGCACTGTAAAAATCCACTGCCAATCATGAGTGGACCGGAGTTCTGCTGTGGTGACCCCTAATCGGAAAAAGCCAAAAGTCTTTTTTTATCTATAAAGTTCTGGAGCTAGTAGTAGTCAAACAAATAGAAAATATATTATTGTCTACTGATGTGAAAATAAGACATGGAAGAACTACTACCAGGCTACTAATAAGCAGAGCTAAGTGGCCGATCATCAGTAAAGTTATATGGTTGAAAACATTTTGTTTCTTGGTATTTGAAATTGCATTAATGTTAACAGTGTACACCTGTTTAGCCATTTCCTTGTTTTCTGTTTTAAGTTACAGTTGTTTTAGATGCTTTTAGATTATTATTTTAATCAGAAGTGTGTTGTAATATCTGAATAAAGTGTTTTTAAAGCTCCTTAAGCCTATATTCAGTAATTCTAGTAAATACCTGCACTATTTTTGCCATTTAACTTTGGATTTTTTTGTGGCAGAGTTGGAAGCTAGGCTAAGTTGCACAAGTTTTGATTGCTTCTAGGCAAGACAGAAGAGTGAGTGCTATTGCCTAACTGATACCCCAAAGCTATTTAACAAGCTTGTACTTGCAGTTATAAGCTACTCATCAACAGCTTCGAGGGATACATCTATTAATAGGTTCATAGATTAGTACTATACTAACTGCCCTTGTAGGCCATTTTAAGCCTAGCCAATTACCCCATGTGAGAATCAAACCCTGCACTCTGTGCCTGTAAGATAAACACCTTAATCATTATGCCAACCTTCCTCCCATGATTTGAACTCTGATCCCCTAGATTGCCATTCATACTGTTTTACCCATTAAGCTACTGAAATTGTTTTATAGCTTCTGCTGCTTTCAAGTGATTTCTGTCTTAAGTGGATTAATCAGCGTTGCTGTAATTTTAGTCACTTTTACAATCTACATCAATATACAGTTTTTCCAAAGGTACGAGTCATCTAGAGCTTGCAGTGGTTATTCTGGTGGAAGAAGGGTAATTACTGCACTTCCAGGGAAGATAAACACCATTTGTTAGAGATTTAACTGTTTTTCATTGATTCTTTAATTTTCCTTGGTTATTTTATATTGTGCAGAGTTGAATCGTTGCAGCATTTTTACAATGTGCATGCCATAGACATGGGCACTTTCATTTGTAAATTTCTATAATATAACTCAACTCACCCAAATCCTATCACCATAAAAGTAGCTTTCAGCAGCCTCTGGCAGTGTTTCATTGTGCAACTTAGCCAACAACTGCTATAAATAGCTCAACACTATTGCTCCACAAGGTTCCCAAGCTGTGCTTATCACACTCGCATAGATATCCATGTTACATATTTACTTAAATAGACATACATATATAACTGCACCATCCACCTCTTAACCAATAAATAACTCAATACACTGTAAATTTCAATCATATTTAAAGCTCTGCAACTCTGTAAATAAATTGCAGTTTACTTTGCAATAGACAACATGGAAAGCAAGTCTACTTGTTGTATCCTCGGTTGCAAGTCTCATAGCTTTAGACATTTTAAATCAGTGTAGTATCTGCCTTATGTTCACAGATAATGAAGTCTTACTAAACACAAATAACTGTATTTATGAGAAAAACAAATATTTAAGAGATATAGAGATTTCACTCTCACAAAAAACTGTGAGAATTGCATTAATGCACTACATGTCAAGCCCTCAACTCTGCTGCATACAGTAATATCATATGTTGATGCTGTAATGAAATCCTTACCTAAGCCTTGTACATCTATAAGGATTACATCTCAGCAAAAATCAAAATCAGGAATCACACAACACATAATATCTCACCTTTAACAAAGAATCAGCATAAGACAAAGTGTCTGAATTTCAGTACACTAGACTTTTCCAAAAACAAAAATGTTTTAGTAATTGGTGACTCAATAGTAAGCCAAACAGATTCCCCATCTCACTAGGTGAGGCAAAGACAGGGTGACAGTTAATTGTCTTTCAAGTGCCTGGATCCCAGATGTCTAATTGCTATCAGGACCTTTGCACCTGGCAACTAAGGCCTGAAAGAGATGCACAGGGACATGTCTTTGCATGACACAAATGCATACAAGACAATAACACTGAGTAGAATCCTCCCTTCTCTGTGAATGATACTAAAAAGAAAAGATGAATATCTTCAGCTATTGGCTAAATAAATTATGTCATTCTAGGGGATCCAGTATGTGTCAGCATGGAATGAAATGCTTGCCAGTCTTACTTGCTTTGCTAAGGATGGTCTGCACATGTTGTTCAAAGGTTTCTACATTCTGGCTAAAGCCTTTGCTATGCCCACAGTGTCCTTTTTAAGGCAAAGTTCAGTTAATGTATATTCTAGTGTAGCAAATGAAACTAAATTAAATTAAGGTGGCTCTGCTCATTGTCAGAACTATCAAACAATACGCTGCCTGATGTTGAGGTGGTTCTGTATTTAAGCATTCATAGATGGGTAATCAATGAAACCTGTTTGACATGCCCAGAACACACTCTATCCATACCTCTGTTCAGTGCCTACAATAAAAAAATAAAAATGGTGATACCAACCCCCCAAACATCAGCACTTTAATAAAACAAAAGCAGACAACGCTTAACAATACAGAATACAGCAACTACTTAAATAATCTATCCAATTAAACAATCTAATGATTAATCAATCATGTAGAAAAGCACTAAAAATTCTAATGATGCATTTTCATTTCTTCTGGTGAATATGTGGGTGACTCCATTTAGCTGCCGAATTTCATTTGTTTGTTTGTTCTTTAGTGCCTACCATGTGTTTAATCCCAACAGCAATTGTGGTGGCATATCCTTTTTTCGGCAATCATACTACCTCTATATGGATTTCCAGAGACTTATAAATTGAATGTATTGAACTTCAAATCAAACAAAACAAAGATAACTATCAGTTTAACCTGCCACAGCACCCCTTCCTTGGTCACAGAAATTTCATGTCAGCTTCCTAAATATCTTGGATGAACTGCCAATAAGTAAGAACTCCATCATCTTGGGAGATTTGAACTACCCTTTAATTAAATGGAGTGCCAACACCTCCAATGTAGGATATTCCCAGATGATTTTAGACTTAGTAAATAAACATTAAATTGACCAGATTGTTACTAGTGCAAAAAGAGGAGACATTTTCTTGTCCTGGCACTTACAAATGTATTATCATCATGCATAATTCAACATTCCAATTAAGTCAGCCAGAAGTTAGTAACTTTTTTCTAAAGCTATCTAAACCTCCTGAAACTGGTACAGCAAAGTACAAAGAGAAATCTCCACAAATTCTTTGAAGAAATTTTGAAATTCACTTATAACAACACCACAGACATCACCTCTGCAAATAGAATCATCAAGGATTTTACATCCACATAAATAAATGAATAGAATCAGCAGTCCCATCTAGATACAAATATAATGAGAAGTTTAAAAACAAACCATTTCGGTGGTCCACCAACATAAATAAAATATACAACAAAAATGAAAAAAAATAATTTTACAAAAGATCTAAAGTCCCCTCAAGTCAAGAAAAACATTAGGCATTTGACTAAAATTAAAAAAAATAGTTCTACTAAAACAGCCCATGAAAAACGGTTGGCAGCTGAAGCCAAGAACAATCACATATCCTTCTTTAGTTATATTAGAAAACTAATAAACAGCACTCATCCAGGTGCAGAACTCATTCTTAATGACAAAACCTACTCAGTCACACTGGCCATTTCCAATATACTGGCAAATAAATAGGTTTACCATCATATATTCAAATGGTACATTACCAATAGAATAAGTTGCGAAAGGAGTGCTGCAACAATTCAAATAATCAAATAAAAAACTTGCAAACCACATAATCTCGCCCCCTTTTTGCCCCATGTTAGTACTTGTTTTTCGGTGTAGAGCAGTTGGAAATGTCAACTTTGGTGTTTTTGCGAAAATTTGACCAATCGGCATTATGGGATTCATTTGCAGTGTTGAGCACTGTGTACTCGGTATTTTGATGGTAAACCAGTAAATATGGTGTAATTACTCCTGAGATGACCACCCAAAACCCTACTATCACTGTATCTCTCACCCTCCATAGTCATCACTAAAGAATATGTACTAAAAGTCTGTCCAAGACAAAGAACACTCCAAAGGACTAGATAACATGCCTGTCTGTTTGTCTGTCCAAGACAAAGAACACTCCAAAGGACTAGATAACATGCCTGTCTGTTTGATAAATTGTGCAAAACGTACCATGGCAGAATCTCTATCAAAGCTATCTAACCTGAACCTTGTTATAGGTTCAGCCCTGAAAGCATGGTGTACAGCACTGGTTATGGCACTCTATAAAGATGGCCCTACTACTCACCCCAGAAACTATAGGACCATCAGGTTGACAAGTCTTATTTTTAAGGCCATGGAATACATTATAGGTTTATAGGTTCATAGGTTGGTACTAGGCTATCAGCCCTAGGGCCTGTACAAGCCTAGCCATAACAATTCCCTGGCTATTTCCTCCCACAATATTTTCTTCCCTGGACCCTTGTCTAGCAGGGTGACTGATGTGATCCCTGTGGTGAATTTCCTATCTCCCATCCAATCATCAAGGTTCCTTTTGAAGAGGGCCAAAGAGGAGCTCTGCTTGATATGTATGGGCAGTCTATTCCAGAGTCTGGGGAGTCTCTGCATCAGGAACCTATCCCTCCAGCATGTTGTGTTTATTGTGATGGCAATGTTTAGATTCCTGGAGTGTGTGGCTCTGAGGGATTGGCATTTCTTTAAGTGTAGCATGTCCAACAGCTTTGGGTTTGACATGGCCTTGTATGTTAAGCAGAGATTGCCTCTAAGTAGACAATATGCGACAGAGTATAGCTGGAGTTTTTTTAGATGGTCAGCACAGGGCATCTGCTTTAGGCCTGTGGTTCTTTTAGTGAGGTATTTCTGCGGCCTTTCCAGTTGTTGCAGATGTCTTGAGAGGTACATACCAAATGAGACATTGTATTCTATAATAAGTCTAATGAGGGATGAGCACAGTGGGACAATGACCTCCTTTTTTTCTGGATAAAAAGCCCTTAGTGATGAGGTGTGCCACATAGAAGGATTTCCTGACTGTTTTGGTGATGTGGTTATCGAACGTGAGACCACTATCCACCTGTGTCCCTAAGTCACTTATCACACTTTCAGTGTTTAGTGTACTGCCACCTATGTGGTAATTCACTGGTACATATTTTTTCCTAGTGGGGATAACTATACATTTCTTGGCATTGACCATGAGCCCATGGGTCTGGCACTAAGCATCTGTTTCTGTAAGGCCCTTTTGTAGAATATCCACATCATTTGCGGATTCAATAATGGCTCCCAGTTTGCAGTCATCTGCAAACTTTATTAGCGAGAGTCCCTTAGTGTTGGCCTGTACATCAGAGAAGTAGATGCTAAACAAGAGCGGTCCAAGGTCTAAACCCTGAGGTACTCCAAATGTCACTTGTCTGGAGTTGGATTTGGAATGGGCTACTTTTACAGTGTGAGTTCTGTCAGTAAGCCAGTTGGTAAACCATTGAGTAACATAGGAATTAATATCCAGCTTAGTAAGTTTATCTATGATTCCAGAGTGGGGGATGGTGTCGAAGGCCTTGGCATGGTCCAGATAGGCTGTCTGGACTGCCTTACCCTCGTCCATAGCTCTGGAGACTGATTTGAAGAAGTCAATCAGGTTCAGTAGACAAGATAAGCCCTTCACGATCCCAATCTGGGTGGGGTCCAGTGTTTGAAGGTTGGCAATGTCTTTGTTTATAAGTTCCATGATAATACATTCCATGGCCTTGCAGATCAGGCTTGTCAGAATGATGGGGTGGTAGTTCCCAGGATCCAAGGTGGATCCCCCCTTGTGGAGTGGGATAACTGTATCTGTGTGCCACTCAGTGGGCATGAAGCTGAGGTGAGGCTATGATTAAACATGACACTTAGGTGAGGGGCCAGTTCATTTTGTAGTTCATGTAGTACACAGCCCGGGATGTCATCTGGTCCCATGGATGTTGTGTATTCTTTGCTTTGGAAAGTGAGTTTTGTACCTGTGTGGCCATTATTACCGGAATTTGGCAATCTTTTGGTATTGAGATGGGCCCTTTAGGGGGTAAGGGGGGAATGAATTTGGCACTGAATTGATCTGCCAGGATATTGGCAATAGCCTTGGTATCAGTATATGTAATGTCATTCTGTTGTAGCTCAGAGCAGATCTGAGCATTGCCATTTATTTTCTTGACATAGCTATAGAATGCCTTGTGGTTGTCTTTGGAATCTTTGGCAATTTTATTTTCGTAACTAGCTTTGGAGGGTTTTATGAGGGATCTCAGCTTCTTACTGAGGCTGGTAAGAGAGTTTTTGCATACTGGAATTTTCCTCTTTTCTGCAACAGTTTCTTCCATTTGTTGTAAAGTTTGTTTATGGCAGGGGATCACCAGATTGGCTTCCTTTTTTTGGAGGAGAGCATCTTGGTTCTATTTGGGATGCCACGATTCATGCATGAGTGGATGTGCTTGCACAGTGCCTTAGTGTAGGATTCAGCAGTCGAACTTTCAGTTCCTGTCTGCATGGGTGTCTTGAAGTTTGTCACTTCTGACTTGAGTAGCATGAAGTTGGCTTTGGAGAAGTTTTTTTTTTCAGAGGTTTCCTTACTGGGGGGTTGGTGATGGATGTGGATGTCAAGGGTAATTAGCTTATGGTCAGACCTGACCAATGAGGGGGTGAACATAAGTGTGAAGCATCAGTTTCCCATGTTGGTAATGACCAGGTCTAGGATATTGGAGCCCCTGGTGGGACTATGGATTAGTGGATCCAGGGCATTGGAATTTATGAATTCCAAGAACCGTTGGGCAAAGGTGTTGGTACATGAGTAGTTTTCCCAGTTAATGGCAGGGTAGTTGAAATCACCCAGTATTAGAGTGTTTGGTTTATCTTAATATTTTCCAGTATGTTTAGAAAGGTGTAGTGAGAATCTTTGGGCATGGTGGGGGATCTGTAGCAAGCTAGAATTTGGATTGCCATCTTACCTAGTGTTAGTCGCACCTGGAGAATTTCAGAAGCATTGTGTTGGGCAACTAGCCTGGTGGTGTGAATATTCTTGGTGAATATGGACACTCCTCCACCTTTAGTGTTTTGGTCCTGGTTTGGTGGCCAAAAAGTGTGGTAATAGTTGTAGCCTGGTATTGCAGGGGTGCTCTCTGGAGCCTTGAACCAGGTCTCAGTTACTGCACAGATATTGATGTTCTCCATTTTTAGGAGTGCCTTGAGAGAGTGCATTTTGAGGTTTAGACTTCTAGCATTGAGTAGCATTACCTTCAGATTTGCATGCTTGTACCTGTTATGGTGGTGGTTTTGTCCTTTGAACTTTGCCTAAAAAATGCACTATAGAGGTGGCAAGAGCCTTAGCCAGTAACCTGAATCCCACGGGCGACAAGTGCAGACCATCTCTGGCAAAGCATCATGGTGTGTCGATCATGTCATCCCAGGCAGACAGATACTGGATCCCCTTTGAATGACACCAGAAGCTTAGCCAATTGTTGAAGTCAGTCATTTTGTCCTTAATACTGTGGTATCATTCTAGGCAAAGGCAGGATGCTACTCAGGGCTAGGGTCATACCTGCCTGGGCCACATGATCCGAGAGCTCTTCCATGTCTCTTTTCATGTGGTCCAGGGAGGTAAGTCTCAAGTCATTCACTCCAACATGGACAATGACAGAGTCATATTTGTACTTGTTGTGGAGTGACTTGAGTGCATGCATTATGTGGTGGATCCTGGCACCCGAAAGGCAGCTGACTGTAATTTTCTCCTTGTTCAGCCTGGTGAGTAGGACATCAGTGTGCCTGACTATAGAGTCACCTATGACTAAAGTGTTGGGCACGTTGTCTTGCCTTAGGGGCTGTTGCTGGGTGGCACACTGGTGTTGTGAGCTATGTGACACTTTGGTTATGATTGATGTTTGTTTGCATTTCAGCTTTGGAGGTCCTTTTTGCTTGGGTAGGTTACTGTTAAGGGCCTCTGCATATGAGGGTTTAGTGTTGCTATGTGAGGGTGTTGGTGGTGTGGGTTTAGAAGGGCTATGTGTTGCTTGAGGTGTAGTGTGGGTGTTAACCTTCTCCTCTTGACTGTCTAGCACAATCTTGGGTGGAGAGAGCTTTGCTTCCAGTCTGGCTATGTAAGTGCATCTCTCACAGGTTGTAGTGTTGGGTGGTAGGAGGAGAGGGTTGTCTGTGTACATGAGCAATTGCTGCATTACTCCAGTATTCCCAGATTCACCAGGTCAACAGGAGAAATCATGGGAAGCTGACCCTTGGGCATGCCTGGTTTGGTGCTTTTTTGGTAAAGTGTAAGAGCTGTTTTCCCTTACCATAGCAAGGTACTTTGCAATTATAGGATATTTAGTGCCTATGATTAATTTCTCCTTATTAACAAGGAGAGTTGAGTGCTTGTATCATTTTAAGGCTTCCTAGTGTTTTCCAGCAGGTTTTAGAGCAAGTTCTAATGACAGGGATGCTTAAAGGTTTATCCTAAACACTGCAGTGTGCACTAGAGGAGTTAGATTTGAAACTAGGTAACTTAAGTTTTACCTGTCTAAAAAGTTAAGTTTTAGTGGAGAGTCACTATTTTTAAAACAGCAAGATAGATTGAAAGGGGGTGGTCACTTTTGTATCCTGGTACTATGGAATACAGTAGGATAGCCAATAACTTTAAATAGCTGAAGGGGAGTGATTTTACAAAATGATAATTCTCTGCTTACTCGCACAAGCCAGTAAAAGCAGAGTGGAAATGAGATATATGGTCAAATAAGGGGCAGGCAACTAGAAAGACAGAGGTGTTTAAGAACACAACAGTAACCGTGTGGGAGGGTAGGGAAAAAAAATTCTGCCTGACTCACAAGAGACAGAGCTGTGGTCTCTTTTCAATTTTTAATATGCAGTTAAAAGCAGAATACAAGTAAAACACAAGGTAAAGAAAACAAATCACAGTATTCAAAATAGAAAAAGGCAATAAAGTAATACAAAATACAACAAATAAAAAGCAAACTAACCTTTCCTTCACAGCAAAGTGTAGCAGAGTCTGGGTGAGCCTTTCTGCAACCCCTCTGACTCTAGCTTTGATCTAGCAGACATGATTGATCAACGTTAAAAATCACCAGGCTAGATCTGCAACAATTTGTTTTTGTAAAAGTTGGATCCTGTCTGATGAATCTGGTAAACATCTTTGAGAAGATAACACAAGCTGCTAACAGTTATCGCAATGTGCACACAGCTTACCTTCATCTGGCCAAGGCATTTGACACCATTCATCAGGCTAGCATAATCAAAAAACTAAATGTGTTAGAAATGCATCCCTCTGTTGTAAGATCAGTACCAAATTTGTTAAAAGACAGAACTCAACCAGTGCATGTGGGAGAGGCAGTAAAAGAGGACACAAAGGAGATCAGCGGTGTCTCACAGGGCTCAGTACTAGGAACGATTTTATTTGGTATTTACTTCTTTGACTTACAGACTAAAAAACAAGACCCATGCCTAACCAAGTCTGCAAATGACTGCAAACTCTTAACCACTGTGAAATCCCCCTCTGCAAAAGAAGTCATCTAGATCATCATCAGCATCAACCTCCTTCTTCCCATTTTTCTACATGGGGTCGGGGTGTTGTGTTAACTGTCACCTCTATCAATTCAGTGCAACATTCCTGCCTTCTTCTAACACTCATGCCTGACTGTTGCAGATCTTCTGTCACACAATCCATCTACCTCTTTGCTGGATGCCCTTGTTTCCTCTTGCCTTCTTCCTGTCTGTTCCAAATCTTCTTCATAGATTGTCTTCTGCTTTTATGCACATGTGCCCAAACCAGCATAATTTCTTCTCTATGATTTTTTCTGCAATTGGAGCTACCTTGGCTTCTACTCTTATGTCCGCATTTCTTTGTCTGTCACACAGTGTGCATCCTACCACTCTTCTCAGGCACTTCATTTCCATCACCTCTAGCTTTCTCATCTGCTCTGTCTTTACTGCCTGGGTTTCCATGCCATACAGTAGTACTTGTCACACCACTGTTTTGTACACCTTACTTTTCAGTTTCTTTGGCATTCTTATGTCATACAGTACATCTAGCACCCTACACCAGTTAGCTGCACCCCCTCTGACTCTAGCTTTGATCTCTTCATTCAGACTTCCCTTCTCCTGAGCAACTCCTCTCAGATATTTGACACTATTAACCTGTTCCACTATCTTCCCTTCTATCTCACTTCTTAGCTTCTCCTGATTTCCCAAATTTGCTGCCATTACCACTGTTTTATCTGTACTTAGTTTCATCCTATGTGCCTTCAGGTTTGCATTCCATTCCCCTGTCCTTTGCTGAAGTTCTTGATCAGAAACTGCCTGTAATGCCACATCATCTGCGTACAGTGACTTTGTTGATCTGTCCCCTCCGACCTGTTTATTAATGTCCATCACCAATATGAACAGCAGTGGGCACAGAGCTGAATACTTGTGTGTAACCACTCCCATTGAGAACCCTTCTGTGAGACTGAACACTGTTCATCCTTGAGTAACTGGGTCCTTGTGTATATCATGTAATAATTCTACTAATGTTTCTGGGACTTCAAACCACAACAATACTGCCCAAGTCAGCTTTCTTAGGACCTTGTCATATGCTTTCTCCAAGTCTAGGAATTCCCGGTAGGACTCTTTCCCCATCTCTAGCTTCTTCTCAACTATCTGTCTCACTGCAAACTTCAGGTCAGTTGTGCTGCATCCTGATCAGAATCAGAACTGCTCATCTTCCATTGTACTTTTCTGCATATCTGTTTATCAGTCATCCTTTCCAGAACTTTCATAAAGTGTTGCAGGAGTTTGATACCTCTGTACTCTCCACAGTGTGGATTTCCCCTTTGTTCTTGTTGACTGGCAGGATTATGCTTATTCTCCAGTTATGTGGGATATGTCTTTCACTCCACACTGCTATGAATACCCTCAGGAGCCATTTGTTTCCTACCTCACCCAGTATCTTTATCATATCTACTGTGACCTCATCTGAGCCTGCTGCTCTCCCTGACTGAATTTTCCTTAGTGCTGTTCTTACTTCTTCTAGGGTGGTCTTCTCCTTTTCTCTCATTGTAGGCTGTGTCTGGGGCAGTACAGCTTCTGTGGGGGTTTTCTTCATTCAGAAGCTGCTGGAGGAAGTCCTTGCTTCTGCCTTTGATGTCCTCTTGACTGGTGAGCAGGTTGTTGTTGGCATCCCTTATGAAGGGTGCTTGACTTTCTTCTTTATCTTTCTGTCTTTGTTTTGCCACCTGATATAGTTTCTTTGTGCCACCTACTGAGTCCCTTTCTGGAAGCTAGTAGAGTGCCTCAGATGCCCTTTTCTTTGCTATTCCAATTCCTTTCTTAGCTAAGCCTAATCTGTCTTTCCTATCTCCCACTTTTTCTTGCACGCCTTCTTTCTTTTGCTGACTTTGTGGACTTCTGCATTCCACCACCAGCTTTCCTTAAGTACCTTATTTCCATACCTGGCTTGGCTGCATGTTTGTTCTGTAGTTGTCACATATGTTGTTTTAGGTGCTGCTGTTCTTCTTCTTCAACCCCACCTATTTCCTCCTCTTCTTGGGGTGCTAGAGCCAAGTAACTCCTTGAACTGTTGTATTTCTCTCTAGTCCACTTCCAGGTCTTCAGCCTGGTCTCTGTTGGTCTTAGAGCCCTCTCTGGCCATTGCTTACAGCTCATTGTGGCAAGCAGTGGTTTATGCTTTGGGCTGACTGTTTCACTGGGAATGACTTGGATATCACTGATTCTATGGCAGTGCCTTTACCTTACTAGGAAAAAGTCTACCTGAGTTGCATGTTGTCCACCCTTGCATGTGATATTGAGACTGTCTCTCTTTCTGAACCATGTGTTGGCTGCTGTCAAGCCATTTGCCAGCCAGAAATCTAGAATGGACTCTCCTTCTTTATTCCTGTTACCCCACCAATGTGAACCCAAGCAGTCCTCATATCATGTTCTGTCTGTCCCAATATGTGCATTTAAGTCACCCATTATCAACACTAATTCATGTTGTCCTGCTTTATCTAGTATGTCCTGCAACTGCTGTATAAATGCACTCTTATCCTCACTATCACAACCCTGCTGTGGGGCATAGGCTGAAATTATGAATACTACCCTATCATTAGGCTGGTGTCTGATAGCAATGAGTGTATCAGTAATTCTGATGATATCCCTCACTGCTTTCTTAAGCCTCTCTCTCTCACCAGAATTCTCACACCATTTCTAGCCTGTCCTCCTCCTGAGTAGTAGACTCTCAATCCCAAGCCAAGTGTCTTTGCTGCACTGTCCTTCCATCTTGTCTCATGGATACATAGGATGTCCAGCTTCTTCCGTACCATCACATCATCTGCTTTCAAGCTGCATCCTGTCATTGAATCTACATTGAGTGTATCAGTTCTTAGTTTATGTTTGGCAGGTTGATTGGTTTTATGTCTAGCTTTTGCTCAGCAGAGCTGTCCCAGGTAACCCAAGCTGGACAAATGGACACAGGCCAGCCAGTAGCTTATTGACCCAGGGTTGCTGGGCTTTATGGCAGGTGCACAACTGGCTAATAGGGGCACATACACCCCTCCCACAATTAGCATGTGCGCCCGGCATAGGTTGGAGTAGGCCAGGTCCTCAACCCACTTATCACTGGCAAATACCCATGACCATTCTGGTGACATTAGTCAACATGACTGAATCACCTAGAGCCATATTTTACACCATTGAATGGCTAGCCTTGCCATGGTATGCAGTTTGTGATCTGTGTTCTCCTGTCTTGAGGAGTGGTTGGTTTATACAACTCTTCCCCATGTAGGGGACCATGTAGAGTATGTGCTGCTGCCCACAGTTCCATTCATTCATGAGTTTGAGATGGAAACTCTTAGCATGTTTTCTGAAGGTGGGAAGAACCCCAGAGAGACCCAGGGAGGACATGCAAACTTCAAACAGGCATTGGCTGGAGGTCAGGATTGAATCTTGTACCTTGTGCATGGGAGAGGAAGACCTTCACCATTATGCCATCTAGAAAGAACTTAAATTATATATGTCTGGTGTTTTGAAAATGGGCATCAATTAAAAAATAAAAAAATGCAGCACTGTCACAGATGTCTGACACCCCCCTGGAAATCTCTGTGGATAATTTCTTCAGGTTTGATCACCATGCAACAGTGGTTGTCAAGAAATCCTTCTACTTGACACAGCTGATCACCAAGGGAATATCATCCAGATCTAAGGAAGATATTATTTCCTGTATGCAGCACTAATCAGAAAACATACAATACAATGCCACTTTTAGGATGTACCTCATCAGACTTATCAAATAGTTGGAAATACACCAGAGGTTTCTTATAAAGAGGATCACAGGCTTAAAAATACATCAGCTATCAGAAATGACTAGAAGCACTGTCCCTCTTTTCTTCGTCATATAAGCTCCTCAGAGGAGATCCATGGTTTACCTTGTGAGCAATCAGTGACCCAGTAGTCCACAATTTCTTGTACCTTCACAAATCAAACAGTCCCACAAATACCAGAGCAATGATTCTAAATTTGCTTAAGCAGATCACTAAAACAAAGTGGACAGACAGATTACTTACTCAGTGCCTGCCTCACATCTGGAATAGACCCCCCTTAGAATAAACAAAAGTACTCAAGCTTGTTAATTAACATTTGCCTACCTTTATTACAGCTGTTTAGCTTCACTAGAAAAGATTCAGTGTCACAGGTTGTTTATTTTGTTGAAATAAGATTACATTAATAGGGGGCCCCTAAATTTACATTAATGGGGGCCCTGGCCTATTTGTTCTCACTCCTCTCAGTCTCACTCTGCTCCCCTATCCTACCCCCAATTTTCATCCACTCTCTCTAGCTCTGGATTTAAATGCCCTCAACTCCACCCCTACAACCACAGCCAATCACAACACACATCTAATATAAAATCATCAACCAATACGAGCTGACACGAAATACTTCACTCCCTATTGCTACTCTACCAAGCAAAGTAACTTATCCTTACCTACACCCAAAACATTCTAATCCATTATATCCTATTTGTGGCTATACATTTATGTTTAAAAGTGATATTAAATAATGCTCTCCAAATCACTCTCCACTACTTTCTTGCCCATCTCACCAACTATCAAACTTTCCCAGTACAAAAATATACCACACCCACCTATGCACATCTACTCAACCAATCCTTGGCCCACCTCTCCCTTAAAAAATTACTCAGCCTTTACCACCATAGATCTGTTCAGCTATAAATATATAAAACTGGACTATCCAACCACCAGAGGACAAAAAAAAAAAAGAAACTAAAGCAAACGCCTATTTGGTTATTCACTTTCCTACATAAAAGAACCTCTCAGTAAATTCACTCAAGCCTAAAATACCTTTTTATATACTTCCAGTCCACACCTGTACCTTCTTATGGTGTCACAAACTTTTTTTTTGGTTCTGGCTTCTTTAACTAAGTTACTTACCAGCTAGTAATAGGCAGTATTAGAAACATTTTTTTAATATTTGCACTGTAAGTTGCACATCTTGTGAGATATTTAATATTATTTATATTGCTAATTATACAATTAAACATATGTTTTCATATTTATGCAAATATCTTAATAAGCATGCACTTACAGAGTAATTTCTTGTCGTCATGTAAAAGCTTATGTCTGGTTAAAAATGTTGTTATAATATATGTCTAGGTTGTATAGTTTTCAAGATATGATAACTTGTTCATGAAAGTTTATAAAATTATAATTTGGAGTTTGTGTGCATTATAATATATTGCAGAATTTATGAAAAAGACTATGAATGCACTGACTGTTATTACTGCAAAGAATACAAACGATGTATCTGAAATATATATATATATATATATATATATATATATATATATATATATATATATATATATGATGCATTGAAGGAATATCTATATGGAAGAGTGGTGGGATGGTATAAAAATAAAAAAAAAACAGTGGAATAAGGAATTAACTGAATTACCGTCAAAAGTGGATACTTTAAAGCTTGATATTCAAAATGGAAACACCAACTTAATAAAAGAACTGGAAGATACTAATAAAAAATACTCAGAGACTCTACACCACAAAACAATGATTAACTTAGAAAAAAATAAACTATGTTCCTATTCAATGAACTCTAAAACCCAACAAAGAATAGCAAATAGGACTAAAAAATTATTAAAACAAATCAAATCAAGGAAATACATAATATAGAAACCAAAAAGAAAGTGTCTGATTTAGAAGGCTAGACTTCCACGGTGGTGCAGTGGTAGTGTTGTTGCCTCACAGCAAATAGTTCTCCTATTCGATTCCCGGCTGGAGTGTGGGTAGTGCCTTCTGTGTGGAGTCTGCATGTCCTCCCCGTGGTTGGATGGGTGTTTGAAAGGCATGCGTAAATGGGCATGCCTTCGTTGAAGGTTGAACGTCGAGCTGGCACCTCAGCGTTCATGAAAATCAACTGCCAATCATTAGCGGACCGGAGTTCCACTGTGGCAACCCCTAACCAGGAAAAGTCGAAAGACAACAACAACTAAAAGCATTTAGGCTATTCTTTCATAAACTTAATAATCAAAATGAGAAAATAGAAACACATTCAGTATTGAAAGCTTTTCTTAAAAAACAATGTTAAAGTTAAGTTATTAGAGGAGCAGGTACAACTAATAGATAAGCAAATAACAATGACAGAACTTAAAGCTCAAGTAAATAAGCTAAAATTAAACAAAGCTCCAGGTATAGATAATATCACCCCAGAGATGTTTAAACTACTATCTAATGAGGCTTTGCTGCTATTATCGAATGTCTTTACATTAGTTAAAAATGGTAAAGACATCCCTCCTTCTTGGAAGTACACTATAATATCACCAATTCTGAAACAAAGTAAAGAT
This sequence comes from Protopterus annectens, assembly GCF_019279795.1. Lineage (NCBI taxonomy): Eukaryota > Metazoa > Chordata > Ceratodontiformes > Protopteridae > Protopterus > Protopterus annectens. The sequence continues at coordinate 1,315,383,648 of NC_056733.1, forward strand.
CCAAGTGAATGTTTATCATACAGACCCATTTCACTTCTTAATATAGATTATATTTTTTTTATGGCAATACATGCTGCTCGAATAAAACAATTGCTACCATTTCTGACAGAGGAGGATCAAACATGTTTTATAAAAGATAGGAACACTTATGACAACATCAAAATAATTATTTCCTTAATTGATTATATAAATGTTACAAAAAACAAAATGAATGTTATTAGTTTAGACACAAATAGCGTGTTTGATTCAGTGAACTGGGATTATCTATGGCTAGTTTTAGAAGAATATGGCTTCTCAAACAACTTTACCTTGTTAATAAAATCATTATATGAAAAATCATTGACTTATATAAAACTGGGATCTTGTCTATCTAAATCTATTAAAATAGCAAAGGGCACAATACTAGGCTGTCCTCTTTCCCCATTATTATTTGCACTAGTCATTGAACCCTTAGCAAATAATATATGTATGAATAAAAATATCAAAGGAATACAATTAGACAACAGCCTAGAGCTTAAAACTCAACTTTTTGCTGATGATATATTAATTACTTTAAATAATAATAATAGCTTTTTAAAAGCATCATGGGAATCAATTCAAAACTTTCAAAAAATTTCAGGTCTTAAATTTAAGAAGAACAAAACAAATGTATTGCTTATAAATACTAATAAAAAAGATCTAAATAAATAATATCATAAATATATCCCCACCGTTAATACAATCAAATACTTGGGAATTATAACAACTAACAATCTAGATACTACAATCGAAACAAATTATAAAGAGATCTTAAATAATATTAAAAATATAATGCAAAGATGGAATAAATTCTTCTTTTCAATGGAAGAAAGGCTCTATATAATTAAAATAATCATATTTCCAAAAATTCTTTATGTCATACAAGCTTATTTTTTGCAACCAGCAAAATTGTACCTAAAACAATTAAATTATTTAATAATAAGATTCCTATGGTATCCAAAAAAGGCAAGGATAGCTATAAAATATCATCTAGATGAATGGGATATGAGTGCCATAGGTTTATGCAGGACAAAGTAGAACAGCAGAAACTGTAAATAAATGAGCGAGACCGCTCATAGGTGTCCGGATATCCCCACCAACAGTCCCCATGTGTACAACAGCAACAGTACATAAAAATAAAACGAAGAAACCCTTTTATTTGTTTTTTTTAAAATCCAGAGTACAGCTAACCGTAGGTGCACGGGTTTGCCCAACGCTTAGCTACGGTTAAAGCAGCTGAAAAGGCTTAAGAGGATAACAAGGAGTATATATGCAAATGAAGCAGCACAGCAATAGTGCAGTGGTTAGAGCATCCGCCTAACAAACAGGCATTCTTGTTTTGAGTACCACTGCAGCACATATCATTTTCTACGTAAAATCTGTATATGAACATATTTTTACATCTTTTCACTGTATGACCTACATAATAACATTTAAATGTGAACTTGACTACTGCATTAAATGCACATGTGAAGTGTCAGTATCATAATGAATAAGGCACTAGTAAGCAGGTTTAAGCACAGATATGCAGTAATAAGCATATATAAGCAATAGTAAGCATTTTTAAGTGCATTTGCATAGGGGTAAGCATTGCCTACACAGATTAAGCAATGTAGAAGCTAACTGGGTGTAAGAAACTGTAACCGGAGGTTAGCAGTGCTTACCTCTGTGCAAACCCAATTACAACTGCTTTAAAGTGTCTTAAGCACTCTGTACCCAATAGAGCGTGTACTGCCCAGCAACAAAATAAACAGTTTCTGCAAGTCTTGAACCCAGGACCCTCTACACTGCAGTCACACTAAGCCATCATAGCAATGCATAAGAGTGAGGTGTCATCCTCACCAGAGGAAAATCAAACTGGACATGTGAAATGAAACTATGTACAGTGTGATGTTGTATAACCTGCCACAGAACAAAAACATGTGAATTGGAGTACTGCAGTAAGGCCAGATGTGAGGTGTTATTGAAATAAAATGTTGAAGTTCCCAGGACCCCATACAGCGTACGTACAAATGAATCAAGGATACAAGACACATATATAACATGTAATGAAGAAGACATCAATGCCAAAAGGCAAATATCATGCAAATCAAATATTAAGCACCGCTACACGTTGCACAGCACTGCTTCCCAGACTACTGGCAGGATACTACCAGTGGGAGAAACAGTGTCAACCTGCTAAGTCTAATCGTAAACAAACTCATGTTCATCCCTAGTGGGACAACCCCAAAAATTCTTCTAAAAGAATCCTTGGAGTAACATACCATGCCTCACAGGTAAGCAAAGAAGGAAACGTATGTTTGTGAGCTGAATGTGTGGGAAGCCTGAAGATCCATGGGGTGAGACAACTTACATGATGGGTCTTGAGAAGTGGAGAGTGGGCAATTTTTAGTGGTGTGGTAAGATTCAGATGGAACCTGTAGGAAGGATGATTGATGTGGAGGAGGAAGGGGGTGGAGGGAATGATGGGTAAGACATTATGGGCCGAGACGTGCCAGGGTGGGATGGACCTATTCTAATGGGACCACTCCATGGATGCAAGTGAGAAAGGAGGGGGGGAACAGGAAGGGAACTGAGACATACCATTTCCTATGGCAAAGCACATTATGAGTAATATGTATGTTGCATAACCCATGGAATAACGTATATATATGAACTGGAGTACTGCGGCCATGAAAGAACATATATATATATATATATATATATATATATATATATATATATATATATATATATATATATATATATATATATATGTATATATATATATATATATATATATATATATATATATATATATATATATATATATATATTTATATGAACTGGAGTACTGCAGGAAATACACGTGAGGTGTCAGTGTCATTATGCATAAAGCAGTAGTTAGGTTAAGCAGCAATAAGCAGTACTAAGCATATGTCATCACTATTAAGTGAGTCTAAGGCTGTGTGCGTGGGTTTGCATGGAGGTAAGCACTGCAAATTTCCAGTTACAGTGTCCTACACCCAGTAAAATTCCAAATTGCTTAACCTGTATAGGCAGTGCTTACCCCAGTGCAAACCCGCTTACAACTGCTCAAAAGTACCTTAATCACACTGTATCCAACGGCCCTTGTTCTGCCTAGCAACACAATAAGCAGCCTATGCTAGGATTAAACCAAGGACCCTGCATACCATAACAAAAGTGATTTATCACTAAGCTATCGCAGATATACATAGCCTTGATGTATTCACAAACATATCATCCAGCCCAGTCATTCAACACGAATGTATTCCAACATGTAGATGTATGTGTGTGAGTAAATATATTAATGTCTAAACGGTTACAACATATTGATATATATATATATATACATATATTTGTGTGTGTGTGTATGAACATATAAACATGCAAATGCCTACATCTATAGATATAAATATCCACATCTACATGTCTAAATATATATGGCAGGTTTTATATATATATATATATATATATATATATATATATATATATATATATATATGTAAACACAAACCCAACAAAATTCCGGAAGGACCACAAGAGCAGCTAAAATAGCGTAATAAAATCACTTCTTCACTTCAAAGTTAATAAAAACAGGTTTAATAAGAAGGTTGAGCGCGCTTTGGGAGAGTGCACCTCTGCTTCATCAGACATCAAATAAATTCAACAACAGGAACTATATACTTCATCAATTAGTTAATTAGCCAATGAAAATGTTTAAAACATTTAAAATGACTACCACACCTATTCCTAAAGTAATATACCCTCACAATACAAAACATTTCCCATCAAACACTTACACTTGTTGTATATAAAATACTTTCAAACTTAATAATATTAATATAACTAATACAAAATACTAACATTTATACTATTAAAAATTTATAACTATATATATGTATGTTTATATATAAATAATGGACACACTTCTTATAATAACACTATGTCCTCACTATATATTTATATATAATCAAAATAAAAATAAGCTTGGGATAAACATGACGTCAGCTTAGCGTAATCTCCTACCTTTAAGTATTGGTTTTACACTAACATGGTCATTTAATCCATACCCCCTATGTGAGCCTAATCTTAAAATCCACCTTGTTTCAGCTTGTTCTGTGAGATTAACAATATCTCCTAATCTAATGTTAGGGTACTGAATGTGTAGCACTTGAAAATAAAACTTATGATCTTCGCCTTCATTTAAAATATGTTTAGAAATAGCACTATAGTCATGACCCCTTGCCACACAATAATAATGATCCCTGATTCTTTCTCTAAGGGTTCGATTGCTTTTACCTATATAAAATTTAAAGCATTTGATGCAGTGGGCTACATATACTATATTCGGTGCGACATGTGCTATTATTCTTGATTTCCCAAAGTCGCCCGGTATTGGGGTCCCTAAAAACCTTGACTCATCCACAAAACACATTGTGGACAGGACCCACATTTCTTAGTACCCCTATTGGTGAATTAATATGTCTAGGTATACTAGTAGTGTTCGATAACATAACTGTTGTTGCAGATTTTTCATATTACTAAAACAAAGTTTGGTTTTTCACCCACAACTGCTCTTGTCTGGTCATCAACCATTAAGATGTTCCAATTTTCATAAAATATTCTCTTAAAACCACTAACATTAGACCCAAAAGGAACAATAATACTCACATTTTGATGAGACTCAGTATTGTCAACTTTTAATTTGTACATTATTACTAGAGAAATATGGTTTGGCTCTAGTATTGTAGCTGCTAACACTTCTGATATTTGGGTATCTATCAGAATTTCATTATACCTAAAAAATATAATTTTAAATTTGCCAGTTCCTCATTTAATAATGATTGATCATTACATAACCTACATATTCTAAAACCTGTCCCTTAACTATGTTAGCAAATGTTGATGGTTTGTGCATACTAGTAGCATGAAGGAAAGAAGCTCTATAGCACTCCTTCCGACTGACTGTTGTATTATAACCTCCATCAGACCTTAGAATCAATACATCTAAAAACTTCATTCTGTCCCTTGAATATTCTAATGTGAATTTAAGGAATGGACTACTATTATTTATTTGCTCATGGAATGTTTTCAAAGATGATTCATGGCCATGCCATAGAAAACAAATCATCTACTATAACATAGAACTTGCTTGCACTTAACAATTTCTTCCTGTTCACGCTACCATGACTAAATTAGCATTAAGCAAACCTCGCCTTATCGCAATCCCACTCTTCTGTATATAAAGTTGTTATCAAACAGAAAGACATTATTTTCTAGTACTAATTCAAGTAAAGTACAAATAAAGTCTACTTTCGAAGATCCATCCATTCACATTTTGATAATAGCTCTCTAACCATCCTTATTCCATCAATATTTAGTGATTCAACGTCCATAGTGGTCAAGATATAGTCATTTGACATATCATTAAGAAACTCATATAAACTAGACAAAAATGTCTTGTATCAGTCAGTATATAATCATATTGTTTGAGAACACGCTTTCATTTGAATCAAAAATATTGAGATAAATTTTTGGTGAACCATAGAGTTTAGGTATAAAAGGTTCCTCTTGTGTTCCAAAAAATTCTGATAATTCATCAGTCAGCAAACCATGAAGTTTACAGTCATAAAGTATCATTAATTTTATTAATGATAGAACAAACTTGGTTAAATGTTATTCTAGTATACGCTTCTTGACAGCATCCTTCCATGCTCTTTAAATAAAATGAAGTATCCATGATTACTTATCAGCAGGTCTTATTACTATCTCTTTATTTTGTTTAAGTTTTCTAAATAGATCTTTCTATTGCTTTTAACTTCGCTAAAGTACATACCTGCTGACCCGGGGGGCTGTTCTCTTCTAATAACACTGTTCCTCCACATCCAACGAGCGCTTCTTTCCTTCCTAAAGCTTGGGATAAACATGACCAGCTTTAATGCATTCAATAGTATATTTCTGTTAGTATTTCCTCCTTATTAGTTATATTAATATTATTAAGCTTGAAAGTATTTTTATATACAAATATGTAAGTGTTTGATGGGAAATGTTTTGTATTGTGAGGGTATATTACTTTAGGAATAGGTGTGGTAGTCATTTTAAATGTTTTAAACATTTTCATTGGCTAATTAACTAATTGATGAAGTATATAGTTCCTGTTGTTGAATTTATTTGATGTCTGATGAAGCAGAGGTGCACTCTGTAAAGCGCCACAACCTTCTTATTAAACCTGTTTTTATTAACTTTGAAGTGAAGAAGTGATTTTATTACGCTATTTTAGCTGCTCTTGTGGTCCTTCCGGAATTTTGTTGGGTTTGTGTTTACATAATTATCGTTTGTGGTGTGTTTGGTTATATACATCTATCGGGAGAAGAGGCATGGAAGACACAAGGCAAGAAGTGGTGAATTTATTGGAGAATGCTGATTCACATAATAGAATGAGGAACTTTCTTGCTATGGATTTGAATCCGTTGTTGCAGTCAATATGAATGAGTCGCTACCTACGGCAACTATGGAGGACACTAATGAAAGAACTATAAGAACTTTAAAGAAAGATATTGAAAATAATATATATAAATACAAGCGTTTGGCATGTCAGAGGTATCACCTTGAGGCCAGCTTACAATATAAGGTGATACCGAGGGTCTAAGGATCCTAAATATGCCTACTTACGTAAGCTTGTATCCAGAACTCCTAGTAAAGTGGCAGCAAATAAATATAGGAGCCAGCCAGGCGTTATGCAGTTATTACTTGACTACTTTCAACCAGAAGAATTCTCTTTATGACATGATTATTGAACAACAAACTGAATTAAATGATGCCATTGGCTATGAGCAAACAGAGTTATTTCTGCATGATATAATAGATCGTGGTGCAGAGATATGAAAATAATTTACTTGAAACTAAAAACGCAAACTTATTAGAGATTTACAAGATTTCAAACATAACAATGTATTTGTATGGCGAAAAATCCTACTGAAGTAATGGAAGTATCGCGAGATGAAACAGCAGAGACTAGGGAAGGGCGACGAAGGAATGGTAAATCGCTTACAAATGATGTGGAAAAGAGACGAACACCAAGTAAACCAACGTCGGCGAGATCCGATGAAGTAGGAATACAATCTCTGGTCAATAAGGAATCGGATACTAATGGTGCCAGTACATCTATTATGCACCTTCAGTCCCCGGAAGGACCACCTTCAGTATATACTACTCCTGCAGATACGCTAAATAATAAGGAACAACGTACAGTTATTGGTAAACCTGTAAACTTGGGGACAGATGTTAGAAGGAAAATTCCATTGGAGAAATCTGTTGCTGAAAACTTCCCTTTAGCACCACTTCCCATTCGACAGGGAAGGAAACGCTCGTTGGATGTGGAGGAACAGAAACATTCAAAAGAGAGAACAGCCCCCAGGTCAGCAGGTATGTACTTTAACGAATGGAACCACACAACTTAGTGTGGAATATCTCAAGTTGTGCTGAATGATAGTGAAGTTGACTTACTAAACAAAGGTATGACGTTCGCTCCCACTATGGAAACGGACGTTGGTGAGATTCTATTAGCAACTAAGTTATTTGCAAGGAATGTCTCATTGAAATTACTGTTTGGCAAAGAGAATTCAGCCAACGCCTGTGTGTTCAAACGTAAGAGCGACTTTGTACCACATTCACCTTCCAACGTTGAACTGTTTGTTAAAGCAATAGAAAGATCTATATATGCCGGACTTGAGAAAAAGATCACAAACTGACAGATAATTTGACCTTCTGAGAGACAAGCTTTAGAAAAACTTAAACAAAATAAAGAGATAGTAATAAGACCTGCTGATAAGGGTGGCCCTACAGTAATCATGGATACTTCATTTTATTTAAAGAGCATGGAAGGGATGCTGTCAAGTGAAGCGTATACTAGAATAACATTTAACCAAGTTTGTTCTATCATTAATAAAATTAATGATACTTTACTTGACTGTAAACTTCATGGTTTGCTGACTGATGAATTATCAGAATTTTTCAGAGTGGAACACCCTTTTATACCTAAACTCTATGGTTCACCAAAAATTCATAAGGATGCATACCACCCAGCATTCAGACCTATTGTGTCTGGTGCTGGGTGGTCTACTGAACCTATCTCAATATTTTTGGATTCAGAATTGAAACGTGTTCTCAAACAATATGATTATATACTGACTGATACAAGACATTTTTTGTCTAGTTTATATGAGTTTTTTATTGATATAGACATGTCAAATGATTATATCTTGACCACCATGGACGTTGAATCATTATTTACGTGCATTCCGAATACTGATGGAATAAGGATGGTTAGAGAGCTATTATCAAAATGTGAATGGATGGATGCCCTTCGAGTAGACTTTATTTGTACTTTACTTGAATTAGTACTAGAAAATAATGTCTTTTTGTTTGATAACAACTTTTATATACAGAAGAGTGGTATTGCGATGGGCGAAGTTGCGCTAATGCCTACGCTAATTTAGTCATGGTAGCGTGGGAACAGGAAGAAATTGTTAAGTGCAAGCAAGTTCTATGTTATAAGCGTTTTGTAGATGATTTGTTTTTTCTATGGCATGGCCATGAATCATCTTTGAAAACATTCCATGAGCAAATAAATAATAGTAGTCCATTCCTTAAATTCACATTAGAATATTCAAGGGACAGAATGAAGTTTTTAGATGTATTGATTCTAAGGTCTGATGGAGGTTATAATACAACAGTCAGTCGGAAGGAGTGCTATAGAGCTTCTTTCCTTCATGCTACTAGTATGCACAAACCATCAACATTTGCTAACATAGTTAAGGGACAGGTTTTTAGAATATGTAGGTTATGTAATGATCAATCATTATTAAATGAGGAACTGGCAAATTTAAAATTATATTTTTTAGCAAGGGGGTATAATGAAATTCTGATAGATACCCAAATATCAGAAGTGTTAGCAGAGCATAATACTAGAGCCAAACCATATTTCTCTAGTAATAATGTACAAATTAAAGAAGTTGACAATACTGAGTCTCATCAAAATGTGAGTATTATTGTTCCTTTTGGGTCTAATGTTAGTGGTTTTAAGAGAATATTTTATGAAAATTGGAACATCTTAATGGTTGATGACCAGACAAGAGCAGTTGTGGGTGAAAAACCAAACTTTGTTTTTAGTAATATGAAAAATCTGCAACAACAGTTATGTTATGCGAACGCTACTGGTATACCTAGACATATTAATTCAGCAATAGGGGGTACTAAGAAATGTGGGTCCTGTCCACAATGTGTTTTTGTGGATGAGTCAAGGTTTTTTAGGGACCCCAATACCGGGCGACTTTGGGAAATCAAGAATAATAGCACATGTCGCATCGGAATATAGTATATGTAGCCCACTGCATCAAATGCTTTAAATTTTATATAGGTAAAAGCAATCAACCCTTAGAGAAAGAATCAGGGATCATTATTATTGTGTGGCAAGGGTCATGACTATAGTGCTATTTCTAAACATATTTTAAATGAAGGCGAAGATCATAAGTTTTATTTTCAAGTGCTACACATTCAGTACCCTAACATTAGATTAGGAGATATTGTTAATCTCACCGAACAAGCTGAAACAAGGTGGATTTTAAGATTAGGCTCACATAGGGATATGGATTAAATGACCATGTTAGTGTAAAACCAATACTTAAAGGTAGGAGATTACGCTAAGCTGACGCCATGTTTATCCCAAGCTTATTTTTATTTTGATTATATATAAATATATAGTGAGGACATAGTGTTATTATAAGAAGTGTGTCCATTATTTATATATAAACATACATATATATAGTTATAAATTTTTAATAGTATAAATGTTAGTATTTTGTATTAGTTATATTAATATTATTAAGTTTGAAAGTATTTTATATACAACAAGTGTAAGTGTTTGATGGGAAATGTTTTGTATTGTGAGGGTATATTACTTTAGGAATAGGTGTGGTAGTCATTTTAAATGTTTTAAACATTTTCATTGGCTAATTAACTAATTGATGAAGTATATAGTTCCTGTTGTTGAATTTATTTGATGTCTGATGAAGCAGAGGTGCACTCTGCGAAAGCGCTCACAACCTTCTTATTAAACCTGTTTAACTTTGAAGTGAAGAAGTGATTTTATTACGCTATTTTAGCTGCTCTTGTGGTCCTTCCGGAATTTTGTTGGGTTTGTGTTTACATAATTATCGTTTGTGGTGTGTTTGGTTTTATATATATATATATATATATATATATATATATATATATATATATATATATATGTCAGCAGATATATATATATATATATATATATATATATATATATATATATACACACATATATAGGTATATACCAGCATACATCTGTAGATAATGGGGAAGTAACAAAACATATATGTCCTCATGCAACGTTAATGGAGTTGAAAGGCCTCACACAATATATGTTTGGTACGAATAGGTATACCCCCCAGCCAAGCATGACCCCCCTGTAATACAGTACCAAGTGGTTCAGATCCCATAACCAGGACCAGACACGACATGGCCATCCCTAGGATATATATATATATATATATATATATATATATATATATATATATATATATATATATATATATATATATACAGGCACATATATGCTATACATATATATATATATATGTAACTACACATACACACACAGAGATTTGTGCAGTAATATACATATGTAGTACGTGCACACAATATGGAGCAGCCAGTATTCCTACAGTCACCACCTTACCAACTGGAAACTGTATGAGCCACCCATACAAATGACATTCATAGCCTGCAACATATACCCACAGAGATATCAAAGGGTATAACACTACACACAGGTGTGCATAAATGAATGTGAAAGCTTTATTTGTGTACTATGACAGTTGTATATGCTATGTCATTTAGCTGTTTAGACACTGACATCCATATGAACAGTATATGCAACTGTGAAACAGTTATACTAAGATAAAAGTCTGGAAAGGTTGACATATGTTGCTGTCCAGGCCGAGGCCTTCAAGTAGTACATTAGTAATGACAGACTGGGCCACAGCATACCAGACAATGAACAGTACATAATGCAGATGTATAGGTCAGCAGCCTCTATCTACACTCTCTACACAATCCCTATGGGATACAGACCCCAGTTGACACCATGGGATGTTTCTGTGATATAACAAGGCATACCTGACATCATCACAATCACACTGACAAACAGAACATCCCATATGGCAGGAGGCTGTAGGCCTGCATTTACCCAAGGTGGATTGTATGGTAAAGTACATCCAGATACCTTAAGGCAGCTTATCCCAGATACCCACACATGTTGTAACAGCCTAGGTTAGTCATGGTGCACCCCCCCTACACTCGCTAATACTGGGCCATATACCACTGTTACATACACTGGCTTCTGGAGTGCATTAGGGCACACATGTATTGTGTAGGTGAAACCCACACATATATGGCCCCAATTCCCCAGTATGTGTGGGGGACACAACAGCAGTGGAGTGATGACAGGAATGACAGCATGACATACACACAGTCCACTACATAAAAACTCCTGACAGCAATGTCATATGTGCAAAGCTTGATATGTAGCTGGGGGACAGATGCTGGAACACAGGCACATATGTGTAAAACTGTTGTCATACAGTAAGCAAGATATGTATATGTGTACATATCTATATGGATATATGTATACTTAGTTATACATATATGTTCACCATATGTCCTGCACATGGAGTGGAGCCATACCTCAGCCCCAATAGTCCCAACCTCTCAGTGCAAGGGGATGTCACATATCTAGTGCAGGTATATTTGTAGACTATTACTACTGTAATAGGGATTGTCTTCACAGAAATGGTGTGTGTGGGATGCCACATCTGCTGTTAACATGTGTGCCACTGGCTACTTACAAACATCCTAAGGTCAGCATAGTACAGTACCACTGCTAGCACAGTAATGCCCCTGTGGACTACAGCTGCGATAAGGCCAATATATGTGGACAGTCTGACACACTCGGGTCAGTCCAGGGGTATACACAGAGCCTCTTCATGCAAGACATGTGGACCAGGCCTGTCAATGTGGATGTAAACAGCCATGTAGTATACATTTGCCCCCATAGGTTATGCATTCATACACCCCTGTCTGTCCTGACACATAATAACCGCTGGTACAGAGGTGCCATGGTCACATACTATCCACTAGTTACTGACATACATCTGAACAGCATCCCACTGCTTTGTCTGACATACATGACTGTTATGGTGGCCAGGCAGCAGTGCATCTGGCAAGTATCTGGACATGACATCTCACTGGATAAGTACAGTAAGCTGCTAGGCATGTAACAAAGCACAGTGCAGGCTACAGGCAGACTTATTCAACACTGGGCTACATCTCCTTTGTGGGAATACACATTTACCTGCATAGATAGCAGGCTCTACAGGCATGTCGCATCACAGAGTAACAGACACCTGTGTGAAAGTGCATAACCACAACCAATGTGAACACAGCCACAGCCACATATGGTAAGCTAGCATACTATTACCTTATATGGACTATCTGATGTACACAATCCTCATATGAGCCACTCACACAACAACCCTACATATACTGGGCCACTACACAGTGTGGTCTGATGGCTGTCTGTGGTTTGGGACATGTGTGTGTTCACCCCTACAAACATGTAAGCTGATAGGGTGACATACAGTGGAGCAGCATGTAACATCAGACAGAACAGGACCAAGAACAATGACATCTACCACAATCTGTACACAGGCCAAGGTACATATGCACTATACACACACTGTCGACAATTACCAGACTTACACATACCTCAGTACTATACACACAACCACAGAATGCCCAGGCTATGTCCTCAAATACATCCCCTACTATACATAACATGTGTAGCAGTCTGATATCTCACTGGCTTGTTATCAGATATGCTGTCAATGAATATGGTGTACAGAACTTATGCACCCCCTACTCCATGACATATGTACAAAGGTTGACAGGGTTGTGGCTGGAGGCACAGACACAGGCCCAATATTGGCATGTCGCTGTGATGACCTCATACATCTCCTGTCGTAACAGGGTGTGATGCAACATATGTCCTATGAGGGATATGACACCAGTAACTCTCCCTGCTGTCACCATCTACTGATTGTAATCCTCACACTACCTTCTGCAGTTGGGAGATAGGTGCTCTGTGGGTAACACAAGGAACACAAAGCACCACACACTGCCCAGTCTACAGATGACCCTATAGATGGGGATTCCTCATAAACACAGCACTGACATGACAAGTGTTAAAACATGTAGGACAGCCATATCCACACACACCCTGTTAAACCAATAGTACCCCAACTGCAGTATAGCAGCACTTACAGTCTTTAGTCAGGACAGGCACATCCTTCTCCTGTGCGTTGGCCAGTTTCCACATTGTATGTTGTCAGAGGTAAATCCCCAATCCATCTGTGATGCTGTTTGCCAAACAACAGATCTAGTTCCTGCTCACAGTGAATGAAAAGGCCCAACACCAACATGATGTTCCTAGATATTGGAGTGTGTTTCCATGCGATTGGCTATGGGAATGCTACCATAGTTGTTCCACATGCAATCAGCTAGAGGAGGGCTGTAATCCTTGCAGAGGCCATCGGCTGATCATGACCATCACTGACAATACACATGCTGCTGCCTAAGCAAAGCAGGTGTAAGTCTCCACATCCACTAGAGAGGGAGTGAGAGAGGCAGAGAGAGGCAAAGATAAGTCAGGGTGGGCTGGGAGAGTAAAATGTAAACATGTTTGTGTCACACACCTACCAGTCCAGGGTATTGAACCCATGACTGACTATGTACTGATAATACATCTGTTATCCCTGCATGGTGGATATTGTGATTTATGCTAGGGTCACCATAAAAGTGATTTTGAAAACACACTCAACATTGGGTTCAGTTATTACACACACAACCACCTCCACACAGAACACAAACGACAAACATCAACACATTAAGACACACACATGTCACATCTGGGATTAGAACCCTACTTAATTATTATACTACAGCACTATGTCATTATAGAAAGTGCCACAGAGATTACTGAAGTATTTTTTCCCCAAAGGTTTATTTCACAGTGAGTGACATCAGCAGGACTGCCAAAGTAGAGCGAATGAATTATAGTGAGTGTGACTAGCCAAACATACATTGCTCTCTACACAGGCATAGGAACAGACACAAAAGCATCCACAACCCCCATGTGTGAGAAGAGAACCCTTATAATAGTTCTATATCACACTACAGCATTACACTGTTATAGTGCGCACCACAGAGATTGCTGGAGTACTTGTTTCCCAAAGGTGTACTTCACAGTGATTGACATCAGCAGGATTGCCAAAGTAGGGCATTTGAATTGTATTGAGTGTGACTAACCTAAAGTGCCCTAATTAGTCTGTATGCATTAACCACTGTTCTGACCTGAACAAAATTATCCTTCCTTTGCAGGTCATGAACTGAGGACCCTGTACATTATAGTCACAGCAACTAACCACTAAACCAGCACAACAGTACATGGAACTGCGGTTCCACTAAAGTAATCCCACCAAAGGCTAATCAAACTGAACATGTAAAAGAAATGTATATACAGTTGTCCATAAAAGACCTTTCCAAGGCCAACATTATGCTACTCAAGGCAGAAGTGTCAATGTTTGTGACACCCATGGAGACAGGAGCTAACAGTTCAACTGATGAATCCTGCACTAAGGCACTATATGAGTGCAGCCACTTGTGCATGATTCCTGACATCCCACATGGAACCACGATGCCCACCTCCCAAATAATCAAGCCAGTCTGGTGGTCTCCTGCCATTAACAGAGTATACAACAGATGGTAGACACTGTTGAAGAAAGAAGGATAATCCAAGGATGCAAACAACTCCCTTAGCAGCCCCAGTAAGACGTTGAGATCCCTCATGGGATCCTCCAAAGCTGGTTATGTAACTAAAATTGCCACGGATTCCACAGACAACCACACAGCATTCTATAGTTATGTCCGAATTCTAACTGGCAATGCTCAGAAGTGCTCTGAGCTGCAACAGAATGGCATTACATAGACTGCTCCCATGGAATGTGCCAATATCCTGGCAGATTGATTTAGTGCCACATTCACCCCCTCTCACCCCCAAAAGGGCCCATGTCAATATGAAAGGGGATCCATTGCCCAGTAATCATGGCCACACAGGCAGAAAACCCACTATCCAGAGCAAAGAATACAGCATCCATGGGACCAGATGACATCCTGGGCTGTGCACTACATGAACTACAAAATGGAATGGCAACTCACCTAACTGTCATGTGTAATCATAGCCTTGCATCAGGCCTGGCGCCCACTGAGTGGTGCACAGCTGCAGTTATCCCATTTCACAAGGGGGGATTCACCTGTGATCCCTGGAACTACCATCACATCAGTCTGATGAGCCTGATCTACATGGCCATAGAATGCATTCTCAGGGATGTTCTGAATGCAGACACTGGCAACCCTCAAACACTGGACCCCACACAGATTGGGCTCATGGAGGGCCAGTTTTGTCTCCTGGAACTGATTGATGGCTTTGACTCAGTCTGCATAGCTGTTGAAGAGGGTAAGGCAGTCCACAAAGCCTATGTGGACCTGCCCAAGCCCTTCAACACCGTCTCCCAGTCTGGAAACATAGATTAACATACTAATCCAGCCATACATCCCTATGCCACTCTATAGTTTGCCACATGGCTTACTGACAGAACCCAAACTGTAGGTGTAACTGACTCCAAATCCATCCCCAGACATGTGACAAGGGGAGTACCTCAGGGTTGAGTCCTGGGACCACTGTTGTTTGGCATCTACATCTCTGAAGTACAGGCTAACAGTATGGGACTCTGGCTAACAAAGGTAACAGATGACTGCAAAATGGGGGTCATTATGAGTCTGACTGTACTGCATGATATGTTACTGATACCAGCCTGACATCATACAGGCGGGATGAGTACTGTTGACATCTTGTGCCCTTGCCATGTAATGTCCTGGTTATGGGATCTGCAACAGTTGGTAGTGCATTGCAGGGCAGATGTGTTTGGCTGTGGGGGGGATACCTATTCTTGCATGACATATGTTGTTTGTGCCTGTCAACCCCATTAATGGTGCATGTAGACATATATGTTTCTGCTATAATCCCACTTTATCTACAGATGTATGTCCATATATACCTATATAGATATACATATCTGCTTACATATATGTGTATATATATATATATATATATATATATATATATATATATATATATATATATATACATATATCAATATGTTGTATCTGTTTAGATATTAATATAGTTTCACACACATACATCTACATGTTGGAATACATTCTCTGTACTGTTGAATGACTGGACTGGATGATAGGTTTGTGAATACAGCAGGGTTATGTGTATTTGAGATGGCTTGAAGGTAACTAACTTTGGCTATGGTGTGCATGGTCCTGGGTTTGAGCCTAGCAGAGGTTGTTTATTTTGTTGCTAGGCAGAACAAGGACCAAAGTTTACAGAGTGATTAAGGCACTTTAAATCAGTTGTACACAGGTTTGCGTGGAGGTAAGCACTGCTAAGGTCTGGTTACAGTTTCTTATACTCAGCTGCTGAATTGCTTAACCTGTGTAGGCATTGTTTATCTCAGCGCAAACTTGCAAACCTGCTTACAACTGCCTTCATCACTGTGTATCCAACGGGCCATGTTCTGCCCAGCAACAGAATAAACAGCTCTTGCAAGGCTCAAGCCAAGGACCCCGCATACCATAGACAAAGTGATTTACCACTAAGCCATGAAACATATCACCCAGTCCAGTCATGCAACAGTACAGAGAATGTATACCAACATCTAGATGTATGTGTGTGTACCTATATTAATATCTAAATTGATACAACATATCTAGATATGTAGTTATATATATATATATATATATATATATATATATATATATATATATATATATATATATATATATATATATATATATATATATATATATATATATATATATATATATATATATATATATATGCACATATATACATGCATATGCCTAAATCGACACATATACGTGTCTACACCTATATGTCTACATATACACAGCACATTACATATGTGTACATAGATATATATCTATGTAGGTGTATATGAACATAGTCTTAAATATATATATTAGCAGATATATAACTCTATATAGGTATATATGGCCATACATCTGTAGATAGCAATGGCAGAGTAACAAATACACATATGTCCACATGAACCATTAATGGGATTGAGAGGCCCCACACACTATATGTCTTGTATGAATAGGCATCTCCCCCACTGCCAAACACATGGCTGGCCTTGATGTCACATGTATGGGTATGGCTTTGCACCCCCAGCCTCTCAGCTAATTCTGTTATCCCTGTATGGCTGACATTGTGATATATAGTAGGGCCACCATAAAACAAATAAGCAAAACCCCCTCCCCATTGTCCACCCACCTTTACACAAGAAATGAGTCATACACAAGCACACACCTGTCATGTCTGGGAGTTGAATCACTACCTAACTAGTTTATTACACTACAACACTACACAGTTACAGTACGTGCCATGGACATTACTGAAATACTTTACCCCCAAAGGTGTATTTCACATTGAATGACATCAGCAGGATTACCAAAGGAGGCCATTCAACTGTACTGCGAGTGACTAGCCTAAAATGCACAGGCAGTGAGACACACACAAAACATCCACAACTGACATGTGGGGGTATAGAATCCCTGACCAAGGTCTATACCACACTACACCATAGTGCTGTTATAGGACTCACCAGAGGGATTACTAGTGCAATTCTTCCCCAAAGGTGTATTTCACAATGAATGACATCAGCAGGATTACCAAATAAGGGCATTTCAATTGTACTGCAGATGAGCCTAAAATGCATTGCTCCCTACACAAACAGTGAGACACACAACTGCCATGTGCAGGTATTGAACCCCTGACCAAGGCTTGTATTACACTACAGCATGGAATAGTTACAGGTTGCACCACAGGGACTTCTACAGACTTTTTTCCACAAAGTTGTATTTCACAGTGAATGACATCTGCAGGCTTGCCAAAGTAGGGCATTTGAAATGTACTGCGAGTGAGTAGCCTATAATGCATTCTTCCATACACAGACATTGGAACACACACAAAACATCCAGAACTGCCAGTGGTGGAGATGGAACTCGATCACAGTTCTAAATCACACTACAGCAGTAAGCAGTTACAGGACACGCTACAGAGATTACTGAGCTGCAACCTTCCCAGAGGTGTATTTCTAGGTGGGTGACATCAGCAGCCTTGCCAAAGATGAGTATATGAATTCTAAGGAGAGTGAGTACCCTAAAAAGCATTGTTCTCTACTCAGTCAAAGACAGATGGAGACACACAGATTCATACGCACACACACACACACACACACACACACACACACACACACACACACACACACACACATTTGCCAAGTGTGGAGTTAGAATACCTGCCTAATTACTTTATCACACTACAGCAGTACACAGTTACAAGACATGCTATGGAGACTACTGGGTTATGATTTTCCCAGAAGTGTATTTCTAGGTGAGTGACATCAGCAACCTTGGCAAAGTTGAGTATATGAGTTGTACGGAGTGTGAGTAGCCTAAAAAGTATTGTTTTCAACTCAGTCAGACACACACAGTTGCCAAGTCTGGGATTAGAGCACCTACCTAACTACTTTATCATACTACAGCAGTACCCAGTTACAGGATGCACTATGGAGATTATTGGGTTATAATTTTCCCAGAGGTGTATTTCCAGGTGAGTGACATCAGCAGCCTTGCCAAAGTTGAGTATATGAATTGTACAGTGTGTGAATGGCCTAAAAAGCATTGCTCTCTATTCGGTCAGATACACACAAACACGTAGTTGCCAGGTTTGGGGTTAGAATACCTGTCAAACTACTTTATCACACTACAGCAGTACATAATTACAGGAGGAGCTATGGATATTACTAAGCTATAACTTTCCCAGAGGTGTATTTCTAGGTGAGTGACATCAGCAGCCTTGCCAAAGTGGAGTATATGAATTGTATGGAGTGTGAGTAGCCTAAAAAACATTGCTCACTACTCAGTCAAACATACACACCAATTCACATACAAACAGATGCCGGGTCCGGGTTAGACACCTACATAACTACTTTATTACACAACAGCAGTACACAGTTATAGGACGCACTACAGAGATTACTGGGCTATGATTTACCCAAAGGTGTATTTCTAGGTGAGTGACATCAGCAGCCTTGCCAAAGTGGAGTATATGAATTGTACGGAGTGTGAGTAGCCTAAAAAGAATTTCTCTCTCCACAATCAGACACACACACAAACACACAATTGCCAACTCTGGGGTTAGAACTACTACCTAACTAGTTTATCACTACAGCAGTACACAGTTATGGGATGTGCCATGGAGATTACTGAGATACAGCTCTCCCAAAGGTGTATTTCACATTGGATGACCTCAGCAGGCTTGCCATAATACTGCTATGGGGAGGGCAGTGTGTGCATGGGCCATAACCCATTCATGTAGGGGTTGACATGCCACATGTGGGCACGCACGGGGTCATATGTCACGGGTATGTGTATACAGCTACTAGATGACTACTTCCTTGTACAGTCATGTTGCACAGCTGGCACGTGCACCACATAGTCTGTCATGCTGACAAATACTGGTGGCTAGTATCTGCGGTGAGTGACATCTGCACCTCATGTGTTTGGGGCCCTTTGGCTGTGTGCTGGGTGGGACAGGCCCAGATGGCTCCTTGTCACAGTCCACACATCTATGTCCATCTACCTTTGGCTTATTATAGTGTGTTGTCCTTACATATGTGTCTGTATTCCTATCCACTGTGTGTGAGAGGCAGGAGTGGTGCATACTGACATGTGTCTGCACTAAGAACTGCGACTGCCAGATATGTCTGGTCCACTGGTGTTTGCAGTCATGGCCTTCATGTGATTAGGTGTGTGAGCATGCCCAGTATGGTCATCTGTATTGCGTGTGTTGATCAAGTCCAGGTAGTTTGTACTGCGGTGCTGACCTTTGTGTTGTACACTGACAGGTAGCATGCTGTGTCTGCAGGGTATCCATCAGTCATTTGGCATTGACTGTTGCTACATTTCTGCATAGCAGGGGGGGCACCTGACTCTTTCTACATTTCTACACAGGAGTGGGGGGGCACACCTGACTGTTACTATAAGTATACGTAGGATGGGGGGGCACACCTGACACTTGTACACATTTGCTAGAACTGTACTGGTATGTCAGGTACTCCATTTCAGTCTGTAGTCATACCTATCGTGCTGGCTAGAGGCATACCAATGTACTACAGATCTTAGCTTTAATTACCTACATATTAGTTTCTGACTTCCTAGCCTTCACAACTTACATCCAACTGCCTGGCCTGCTGTAGTCTGTCTGTGTAGGCCTGGGGGGGGGTTACCCATAGGGCTCATTCAGAGGCCATAGTACAGCATTTGTTTGTGTTTGTCTACACCTGTCCTGCTGGCTGAAACTGTTGTTGGGTATGTGCACCTTCCAGACTGGCATGTGTGGGTCTTATGGACACACATGTCACTCATCCCATTTCCTGCAGTGGGTTTTGTCACCCTGTGTAGTACTGGCTACTATGGTGACTCCAGTATGTGTTACAGATGTCATGGTGCCACTATGGGTGTCTACTGTCTACTGCCATAACATTCACCCACCCAATCCCCTTGCATGCTCACATCCATACCATAGCTACAGGTAACAACACATTCTACTCCATTTGGCAATTGGTAGGTTGATTGACTTACCTTGAGGGTGTGCCAGACCTGAGGATCGTGCTGGGGGCTGCCTATGTTGGATGCGCATAGTACACTCTCTATACATGGTTGAGCACAGGTAGTGTCATGTTTGGCATCCCTTTTACTGTCTGTGCGAGTCAGAGAGAAGTATCATTTCCTGGGTCCCTACTGTGTCAGTGCATATGCTATGTGTTGCCTCTTTGCCAAGGCCAGGTCATACTGGGCACACCTCCTTCTGCCTACTGGGGCAGGGTCAGGTTGTTCCTCCTCCGAGTCAGTCTGTGCCTGTACATGCCTTGCCATTGGTGGTGGGCTGTGTGGCCCTGCCCCATGCTGTTCCTGCTGCAGCTGTTTCCACAGGATCATATTGTGTAGCATAGCACTTACCATAACAATTTGGGTACATGTAGCTGGTGAGTACTGCAAGGCTCCACTGGATGTGTCCAGTCACCAGAACCGTGACCTGAGCATCCCAAACACATGTTTTATTATATGTCTGGGCTGTGCGTGTGCCTCATTATGGCATTGTTTTTCAGGTGTGTGTGCATTTATAATGGGTGTCATCAGCCACGGCTCCAGTGGGTACCCAGCATCCCCCACTAGGTGACTGTAGGGGATGTCCACACTGGCAAATCTGTGGTACAGCTGCGTCAGATGCCATATGTGTGAATCGTCATAGCTTCCAGGGCAGCCAGCACGCACATTCATTATAATGCCCTGGGCATCACATACGACCTGGTAGTTGATGGCGGGGATGCCCCCTGCAGTTGATGTAGGTCCTACCCTGCTCACTGGGTGGTGCTTTGATGTGTATGTGCGTGCATTCTATAGCACCCACTACCCCAGGGTATTCTGCTATTTGGTGGAAGAGACGCATATTGCTGGTCAACACCTCACATGTGTTGAGGAAATATACATGCTCACTGGCATGTGCTGGCATGGTATCCAGGAACTGGTGGAATACTCTGGATGCTGATGCCTGTGAGATGCCCATGATATCCCCAGTTGTGCTTTGTGAGGTACCTGGGCTAGTATACCTAGGCCTACACATACCTTGGTATCCACTGGGATGGGTTCCCCTCAACCTGTTTGATGAGTCAGGTGTGGCCGGCACAGCTCAACAATTTGCTGTAGGAGGTCTCTGTCCACCCTATAGCACTCCACTATCTCCAGCTCATGTAGTCCCTAGTAGGTTACCCTGGGTCCGTGCACTCTTCTCCATCTCCTCACTGTGGGTTGTTCGGCAGCATTCACATCCTCCACCACTCTCGGCCACTTCACATGTTGTTCTATGTTGCCTGCTGCAGCCCTTCTCAGTTTGTAGGTTTGTTTGTTAAAATTTCCCCGCTTGTATACACCAGTGGTGTAGAGTGTGGAAAAACCAGAGGGCAAGGTGTTTGCTTAGTTTATAGTTGTGTTCTGGGCTGGGCTGGTCTGCTGCCTGTGTGATTGGCTGATTCTGATACATTTCACCTGTCAGCTAAGCTAGTTCTCCTTGGTTACCTTCCTACTGCTGTTTTCCCTTCCCATTGCCTTCCTGTTTAAGTCTGTGTGCGCACCGTGCAAACAGAGTGCTCAAAATTTGCACGGAGCTCCTATTTCCTGGTTTAACTTATTTTTTCTTCCTGTAAAATCCGGTGCACGGTGTGCATACCTGCTTACACTTTGTAAAGAGTGCTAGGCAAGTTTAGACAGCAATCCCGAGCCACAGGACTCCAATCCGCTTACAGTATGCCTGACACCCCCCCATGATGTCACCTATATCCTAGTCTTGCACCCAGCTATTCATACCCTTACACTGATGGGACCTGTCTCACATGCTGGGGAAACTGGGATTCACTATCCTTCCCCTTATTTGCATGGATTGCCTGCTAATGCATAGTTACATGTCTCACACTGAGCCTCCCCCCTTAGCAACCACTACTCACTGGCCAGGTTGTCTTCTGCCTGCCATTGACTTGTATGGCAGAATACTAATTTTAGTTAGAATGCCAATTTTAAGTTTATTTTCTTATTTTCCCCCGATCCCGTTTGCACACCGCTGCCCTATACTTAAACAGCCAAGATCCGCAAAAAAAAAAAAAAAAAAAAGTTGTTTTTTTCATTTTTTTATTGTTTGCAATGCCAATGGCCTTATACTTGGCCATTGGCATGCTTGCTCAGTGATATGCAGCCTTTATTTGGAGCTGTCATAGTTCCGTTTTTGATTTTGCAGAAATGTACTGGGTTACTAACCGAGTACATTTCTACAGATTGCACTAGTCTTGCACGGACTATTGCAAGCTTCTTGGATTGCAAAATCACCTCATTTGCATGGATTTCTTCTGCAAATGAGGTGATTTGCATACCAGGGCTTAGTCCATGCAGGATTAGTGCTGGAGCTCTCGTGCACGCCCCTGCTGACTGTTCCTGGATCACACGGCAGACATATCGCCTGTGTGAGCTGTGGCACTAATCTTGATTCTCTGTGCAAGCTTTGCGGAATCCAGCGGAATATCATTATGGCTAAATACAAGATATTCATCAAAATGGAAGCTAGTTCATGAGAAAATCTGGCTAAAATCGGGATTTGTATTAACAAATAAATATACTGATTTCATATCAAACACTTTTCTATGGCTGATAACGGAATATATGACGATACATAAACATAAAAATATAAGTTCCAAATACATTACTTATACATTAAAAATTTTCAGAAATCTTACTAATAGCAATCCTGATATTAAAGCATGGTCATTTCTACTATATCCAGTAGCGTACACACAAGGCAATATAATAATATTTGATGTAGAAGTAGTCAAAATGCTTAAAGAAAAGGGCTTAATATATTGGCATTAACTGGTAAACTCTGGAAAACTTCTGTCAATAGACCAAATTAAAAAGAAATTAAATATGGAAAATAGTTCATGGCAACATATACAAGAATTAAGACAATATATATTAAGCAAACAAGAAACAATTCAACCATCAATAAGACAGAATGTTCCTAATTTCATAGAACATATGATATTATTAATGAATCAATCCATTGATGGAAAGGGATACTTATCATCTATTTATAAAACAAATAAAAAATAAAAACCTATAATAATGACAAAATATGGAACTATTATAGATCAGTTAATGGGCAAGTACCATATGATAGAGATAAAAATTAATTATTCTCTCTCCAAAGCAGACATCACTTTGATTACATTGGAAACTCTTTTCATGGCAATTCAAACATAGATCTTACATAACCCCTCATAAGATGGAACTTATGTTTAAGAAAAATATTGGCTGTTGGAGATGTGATTTAACAATAAAAGCAGACTGGCAACATATGTTCTATGAATGCCATTTGATTAAACTGTACTGGGATAAAATAAATTATTTTCTGCAAATGGTATTCAATGACAGATTCCAGATTTCTAAATCTCTTATTTTGTTTAATGTACCTGTACCCGACTGTGTACCAAGAACAAAATATGTAATCTTGTGGACTCTCCCGACCATTGCAAGGAAGAACATTACATCAAACTGGAAATCCAAAGCTTCTTCAGCTTTTAAGCAATACAGGAATATGGTGTCAGCAATATCGCAATTGGAAATGAACACTATTAAAGGAAGAAGTAAAAGAACTACATCATCATATATAGCAAGGCAAAAAGTAACTGAAATGTTGGAGAGTAATGACTGTTGCAAATTATAATCAGGAAAGTATTGTATAGAAAGTCGATATATGTCAACAATACACACCCTTGTAAATACTTTATTTTGGTTTTAATGTTGATATCTGTTTACTGCTTTTAGCTAGCCTGTTTAAATAATTTGTAAATACTTCACTGCCATAAATAACATGTTTTTCTTTTTGAAAATGAATAAAAATATTTTCAAATAGAAAGAATACTTCTTTCTGATAACATTGCTACTTGTAGTTTTAATATTTTTTGTTCACAAAATACATTTGTTTATCTTATGCTTTTTAAGTTTATTTCTCAGAAAATGCTCTGGAATGCAAAATGTGTGTAGCCTGCTAGAGGTATGACATTCCACACCACGTAGGTGTTAATGAGTTTTAATCATTGGAGACATTCACCCAAACCCTGGCCCCGTCCATCAGCAACTCTACCCTGACCAAGCCATACCCAATGCCCACATTACTAGCACACATTTGTCCTCCAAGCATAATCTCCATTTGTTAGACATGAACCTGAAAAGCATATGTAATAAAATCCATGGCATCCATGCCTCATTGTTCATCCTCCAATGTACTCATTGCCACAGAAACCTGACTAAAACCAGAACTACCTGATAATGACATCACCTCTTCACGATTTAATATAATCTGCATTGATAGGAAAAACAAGTGAGCAGGAAGTGTTGCAATTCTCTATAAAAACTTGCAAAATGTAACCTACCTAAACAAGAGATCCCAAAATTTAACAATGTTGAGATAATTTTAGGAACACTAAAAATTAATAGCAGAAAATCATAAAGATTACTAGAAAAATGATCTGTATCTCAAGTTTATACATCCCAAAAGGTAAACATATCAATACTGCTGAAAATCTCTTTCACTGGATGTTTCATAATTTCCAATATGAAACCTCCATCCTAGGAGACTTAAACATTGACTAGTAGCTTTTAAACAGTACAGCCCTAACAGAATACATACATTTATATGGCTTTACTTAATTAATTTCATCCCCCACTAGAATAGACAAAAACTCCAGCAGCAGTTAACTTTAGACTTGGTTGTGTCGATAATTCAGAGGAAGTAATTGCATTTGGATGTCTACTAGATGCCATAAGTGATCATCTGCCAACATGTCATTAGAAGCTATAGTAGCCTGAACAAATCAAATATGAAATTCAACCAAGTTCAACAAAGGCACTTTTATTTAAACACTTCTTGTTGTGTCTTTCGGCTTTTCCCGGTTAGGGGTCGCCACAGCGGAACTCCGGTCCGCTAATAATTGGCAGTAGATTTTTACATGCTGACTTGCCGGGCCTGATGCACAACCTTCAACGAAGGAATGCCCATTCACGTATGTCACAACACAGAAGACACTCTAACTGAGAATCGAACAGAGCAATGTCTTACTGTGAGGCGACAATGCTACCCTAGCACCACCACCGCAGTTCCACTTTTATTTAAACACTAACTTAATATAATTAGAATATACTAAAATCTATACCTCTAGACTCTGCAGTTTCCCACTTCAATGACATTTTCCTAAAAATCTTTAATGATTTAGCCCCAGTCTGCAATAAAATAGTCAAATCAAACTTTGCACCATAGCTAATTAAGGAACCAGATCAACTAATGTTAGAATGCGGCAAATCATGGAAAGAAAGACATAAACATAAGATTCAAAATTCAGTACTAATATTTCAACACCTAGGAAATCTTATTAAACTTTATATCAAACTAGATAAACAAACCTACTATAATAACCTCTAATATAAGCAAAGAAAAACCCCTAAACTTTCCTGGTCATCCTTAAATAGGTTACTGCACCCTGGCCAAAAGACCACCCCTTCCCCAATAACCAATAACTGATCCAATCGCCTCACAGTTCAACAACTATCTTATACAGACCATGTTAGTTAACATTGACCGTGCCACTTCTGCCTCTCGTTTATCAACAAATCCAAATCTCCACCATCACTTCAACTTCATCCCTGTACCTACCTCTACTGTAAAATGTTTCTATTTAAATTGAAACCCACCACCTTGACTGCTGACAAACTCCCATCAGAATATCTAAAAAAGCTGCTGATGCCATTGCTTCCCCCATCTCTATACTGGTAAATAAGTCCATATCTGAACAATATGTCCCTGCCAACTGCAAACATTCCTTTATTATTCAGTCACACAAAGAGGATACATCAACTGACGTTGATAATTATAAACCAATAGTTATCCTCAACCCACTTTCAAAAATCCTTGAAAAGCATATCCATACACAACTCATACAATATCTCACCTCTAGTAACCTACATTCCAAATCACAACATAGTTTCAGACCCTATCACAGTACAACCACTGCTGTACTGCATTTTACAAACACTATAAATCAACTTAGAAATAATGGCAAATTTGTGTCAGCAATGCTTTTAGACTTATCTAAAGTATTCAGCACAGTATGACTTTAACACTTACTTTCTGAATGTCCTTTCATTGGACTTTCTCAGTACTGCCTTACATGGTCCCTTAACTATCTGTCTGAAAGAAAACAAGTAGTGAAATGGCACCAGGATTATTCCACACTTCAACCTGTCACAGGAGTCCCACAAGGGTCAATCCTTAGACCACTTGTCTTTAACATCTTTATAAATAAACTCCATACTGCTACACAACATACAACATGCAAGCATTGTCCAACACAATGATGATTCAGCACTAATATGTGCAGTCTCAGCTCTTTCCAAATTCCAGGAATTCACCCAAGCTATTTTTTTTTACTTCATAGAAATCTGGTTAAAAAAAAATCATGACTGCTTTATAACCCTAACAAAACAAAACAAAAATAATGCTCTTCAATCCAAAACAATATAACAAACAAAACCAATCTTTCCTACTTACATCAGCAAACAACAATAAAATAGAAATAGTTGCATACAGTAAAGTACTAGGAGTTGTCATTGATACAAATTTCAAAACTGACTTCCAGTATCACACTAGCTATAAAAAAGACCAATCAGAAACTGAGCTCCCTCTACAGAGGTACCTTATAGACAAGGCATAGCAAATATTAACTTCAACCTACTTACTCTCAGTCCTCCTTTATGCATCATCTATCCTTTTGTTGTGTCTTTCGGCTTATCCTGGTTAGGGGTCGCCACAGCGGAACTCCGGTCCGCTATTGTTTTGGTAGTGGATTTTTACATGCCAAGTTACCAGCCCTGACGCACAACCTTCAACGAAGGCACACCCATTCAAGCATGCCTTCACACTGAAGACGCTCTAGCTGAGAATTGAACGCAACAACGTCTTGCTGTGAGGCGACAACGCTACCACAGCACCACTACTTGGCCTAGCACTCAAGTGTGGGGTCATTTATTGCACTGTTGTGATTATTTTGCTGCTTGTGTATCTCTGCTACCTTTAAACTACAACAAAAAGAAAAAAAAAAGAAAAAAATCTTGCTTTTTTCCCACTTTCTAAAAGTTAAGAAAGTTCAGTTACAGATTTGCTGTTCTGAACTGTTTGGAAGTTTCTAGAAGGCCAGTGCTTGCTTGGACTAAAGAGAAGTCTCTGTGTTCACCAGTGGGAGTGGTTAACACTGAACAGCCTGCCTGTCCCTGGAGGAGTGGTTACTACCTAGAAGCTGTAGTTTTATTGGCCATTTTGGGTCAATTCTAAACTCCTTGATCTGTCTCTCTTAAAACCAGGCTGCCTCATGGTTTTGTCGTCTTTTCAGGCTTGCTAGTTGCTGCTGAAGCATTCAAAAAAAGGAGTGAGCCAGCACGTACAGTTCTGTCGAACCAACTTTATTGGCAAAAAGATTCCATTAATTCAAAGGAATCCTAGTAATCAAGCATACCGGTTTCGGCCATATCATGGCCTTTATCAATGCAATTCTATACAAGTCAGGAAACCCGACCCCTGGTGGACAACCATTATATACTCCATATTTAAAGGGATACATAGTCTTATGCAATAACCAAATGTATTGGAACAAAACGGCACTTTTCCCACATAATAATATACTTCAACATAATA
The DNA here is from genome assembly GCF_019279795.1 of Protopterus annectens. Classification (NCBI taxonomy): domain Eukaryota; kingdom Metazoa; phylum Chordata; order Ceratodontiformes; family Protopteridae; genus Protopterus; species Protopterus annectens. The sequence continues at coordinate 1,315,412,314 of NC_056733.1, forward strand.
AACATGTAAGATACATTAACAATCATAAATATCATCAAAATAATATTATAAAAAGGGAATATATCATAACCAAAATATTTCAGGGACCTGAATAATGATCAGAAAAACTAATCAAGACAATTTATATATATGAACAACTTGCTGAACTTGCTGCTGAAGCACCTATCAAGGGGAGAAAACGCTGAGAGAAGAAAAGGAGCAACATTTGTGATTTTAAGCATTTTCTTCTGATTTTTTGTTAAGTTTTACTGCTTTGTCGCCTACTTTTTAGCATTTACCGGCTTGCTAAAGTTTATATCTGTAACAGTAACAGTACTTGGAACACATCTAGAGCCTGTATACTGCATTTCCTGTGTTGCACTTAATTTAAAATCGTTTTTTTCTCTACAAACTGCATTTTACCTGATTTTGGCCTAGCACTCAAGTGTGGGGTCATTTATTGCACTGTTGTGATTATTTTGCTGCTTGTGTATTTGTGCTACCTTTAAACTACAACAAAAAGAAAAAAAACAAAAAAATCTTGCTTTTTTCCCACTTTCTGAAAATTAAGAAAGTTTAGTTACAGGTTTGCTGTTCTGAACTGTTTGGAAGTTTCTAGAAGCCCAGTGCTTGCTTGAGCTAAAGGGAAGTCTCTGTGTTCACCAGTGGGAGTGGTTAACATTGAACAGCCTGCCTGTCCCTGGAGGAGTGGTTACTACCTAGAAGATGTAGTTTTATTGGACATTTTGGGTCAATTCTAAACTCCTTGATCTCTCTCTCTCTTAAAACCCTACAACTCTCTTTTTGCACGGTTTTGCGCACTGAGCAGCGTCGGGCAGTGCTGCCTAAACAGGTTTAAACTATTCCAGGCTCCACAAAGTCTGCTCTTCACTTTTTCCCTTAGAACTGCTCAAACTCTCAAAGTAATCACTCTATTCTCTTTCTAAAGCCCTGCACTTGCTCAGCTCTTATAAGGAAACACTAACTAACTAAAGCACTACACCCTCCTTGACTTCTCATAAGTATTAGACTCCCGATTGGTCCTTCCTGATCAAGTGAAAAATCAGTTCCCCTCCCTAATCTGATCAGTAAAAAAACAGTTCCCTATACTAATCTGGTATGTCCAAGGGTCAGTTTCAAGGTTACTTTCCAGTCCAGCTGGTGAATCTGGGAATTTTGAGGCAATGTTACAATTGCCTTATGTACACAGACAACCCTCACCTCCTTCCAACAAACTCTAATACATGTGAGAGATGCAGTTACACAGCCAAACTGGAGGGAGAGCTCTCTCAACCCAAGACTGGCGCAGTCAGTCAGGAGGAAAAGGTAACCCCCCACACCACAAATCCAGTCTCACACAGACCTATTGCATCTGCATACCCAACAAATAAACACACAAAAACATACTCAGAGGCTCTAAATAAAAATCTGCCTAAACAGCAAAGACCTCCTAAGCAGATATCCAAGCAACAGCCACCCCTCAACAATACCCACAAATCACATATCTCACAAAATTAGTGTGCCTAACAGTCACAGCCCTTAAGGCCAAACAACACACCAAATACACTTGTTATAGGGGACTCTATTGTCTGGCAAACTGACATCCCGCTCACCAGACTGAACAAGGAGAAGGTCACTGTAAGCTGCCTGTCGGGTGCCAGGATCCGCCACATAATGCAAGCACTCAGGTCACTCCAAAGCAAGTACAAGTATGACTCTGTCATTGTCCATGCTGGCGTGAATGACCTGAGACATACCTCTCTGGACTACATGAAAAGAGACATAGAGGAGCTCTCTGACCACGTAACCCAGGCTGGTATGACCCTGACCTTGAGTAGCATCTTGCCCTCACCAAGAATGATGCCACAGTATAAAGACAAAATGATCAGTTTCAACAATTGGCTAAAGTATTGGTGTCATTCAAAGGGGATCCAGTGTCTGTCAGCCTGGGATGACATGCTCGACAAGCCACGTTGCTTCGCTAGGGACGGCTTGCACCTGTCACACTTAGGCTTTCATATACTGGCCAAGGCTCTTGCCACCCCCATAGTGCCTTTTTTAGGCAAGGCTCAAAGGACAAACCCACCTCCATAGACAACCCAAATATAAAAAAACTAAAGGTAATGCTACTCAATGTCAGAAGTCTAAACCTCAAGATGCACGCACTTGAGACTCTCCTCAGTATGGAGAAAATCGATGTCTGTGCAGTAACAGAAACCTGGGTCAAGGCTCTTGAGAGCACCCCAGCACTACCAGGTTATAACTCATACCATGCGTTTTGGCCCCAAAACTCAGACTGAAGCACAAAAGGAGGGGGAGTATCTATATTCATCAAAGATACATAAACCTCCAGGTTAGTGGCACTGCATGAAGCATTGGAAACCATCCATGTGCAACTAACAGCAGGCAAAACTGCCTTTCAGTTTGTAGCCTGTTACAGAACACCCTCCCTATTACAGGAACCCCACTTGGCATTCCTGAGAACACTGGAGAATATGAAGGTCTCTCCAAACACTATGTTATTGGGTGACTTCAACTACCCAAACATTGACTGGGAAAACTACTCAAGCCCAAACACCCTCGCCCAATGGTTCCTTGAATTTATAAACTCTAACACAGTGGAACAACTGGTCACCACTCCCACAAGAGGGAACAACATATTGGACCTGGTCATCACCAACATGGGGACTCTATGTTCCACACCAGAGGTAAACCCCTCATTGGTAAGATCAGACCATAAACAAATTTCCCTGGACATCCATATCTCGTCCCCACCCCCAGCCAAGGAAATCACTGTAAAGAATTTCTCAAAAGCCATCTTTGCACTTCTCAAGACTGAGGTGGAATCCTTCAAAGCCCCTGGGCTAGAGGATAATACAGCCCAATCTGCAGAATCCTTTACAAATGCATTCTATGAGCACCTGCAGGAATGCATGAATCGTGCTATCCCATATAAAACCAAGACTCACTCCTCCAAAAACAGGAGACTAGTCTGGTGGACCACGGCCATAAATAAGCTATACAACAGAAGGAGGAAGCTACTACATGACAGAGCAAAATCCCAAAAAGGGAAGGCATCTCTGATCAGTATTAGCAAGAAACTTCGATCCCTCATAAAATCATCAAAGGCCAGTTTCGAAAGAAAAATTGCCCTAGACACTAAAGATAATCACAAGGCCTTCTTTAGTTATGTCAGGAACATGGGCAGAAACTCCCAGATATGCTCTGAATTGTTGCATAACGGTACAAAATATACCGAACCTACAGACATAGCCAACATCCTGGCAGACAGATTCAGCGCAAACCTCTTCCCCCCTTCCACCCCAAAGGAGCAAACGCCTATCCCAACTGAATGTAACCTCCCTGACATCACAGATGCACAGGTGAAAGCTGCCCTCTCCAAAGCAAAATACACAGCATCTATGGGACTGGACAGTGTCCCAGGCTGTGTCTTACATGAGCTCCAAGAAGAACTGAACCCTCACATTGTCACTGTTCAAACTTAGCCTTACTACAGAATATGTACCCAAAGAATGGCGTACAGCTACAGTGGTCCCACTGCACAAAGGTGGTGCCACAACGGACCCCGGAAACTATCGCCCCATAAGCCTGACTAGTCTGGTCTGTAAAGCTATGGAGCGTATTATCATGGAACTCATAAACAAAGACATTGGGAGCCTCCAGACACTGGACCCTACCCAATTCAGCTTTGTTAAGGGCATGTCTCAAAAATATGGAATACCATCCTATAACACATGAAATTATCTGACAAACTACTACTTTTTAAATATCTACTTAAACTTCATCTGAATAAATCCTGGTCATGCCCAGCATATCCTCCATTTTTCTTCCCCATCTTAACCTACTCCCTTTCCAATCATGCATCTTAACCTACTCCCTTTCCAATCATGCACACCTCTTCTTTTCTCCCTTTTCTCACTTCATCTAAATCTTTTCTAACTTTTTAGCTCCTCTACTATACTCTAAACTCAAGCTAGATTCTGAAAATGTCTGTACCTCCTTGCAGTGTTTACCTAGATACACCCTATGCTAAAATAATGCTTTCCATTCTAAAGTATAAATCCCATTTACTTCCTGCAAGAGTTTAAAATTATCATGACTATATATGCTTATTCATATTGATGTAAATAATTTACTGTATAAACCTATATTGTAACTGTTTTGTTTTCTGAAAAATGCAACAGTTGTTTTTCTGAGAACTGCCTAAACCCACTTGTTATTATAAATGTATTATGATGGAGCTTTTCTATATAGGCCTCCACTGAAAATAGGCTTTGCCCAGCTGGACCTTCTTGGTCAACAAAGACAAAAAAGTAATAAATAAATAATTAAAGGTTGCTGCGTTGGATGATTTTTGCCTGTTGTTCTATTAAACCTCCAATAAGTTAATCACATAAAATAGAAATGATCAATCAAACAACAAATCAGAATTGTCAACAATTAGTTTACAACAACTCAAGAGTTAAGAAAAATATGTAATACTGTAACTGAGGTAAGATCAGAAAGTGATAGCATTCCTTTGGCAACACATATTCAAAATATAATTAAAAATGGACATGACAAAAGAGCCAGTTGTATGAAACATAAATTCAAATATTGATCATATTTATAAAAACACAATATAAACATAGTGAAGGAAACAAGTTAGATCAAAAGTTGACATAGAGGAACAATAAAATCATTATAAAAACAAATGATACTGGATAAAGACAGGTTATAATTCAAAGAGAAATCAGTTGTCAGAAAGACTACTTCAACCAAAATGCCTTGATGGAAAAAAAAAAACAATTAAAAAATACATGAAAGCAAGAATGCCAAAAAACTACATGTCAATGAAGGCTGTAAGAAAGCATCATAGTAGATCAATTAAAGAAAATATAGAAAACTATGCAAAATTAATATGGAATGAAGGGCTTAGCACAATGAAAACAAATATAGCAAAGCATTTCTCGATTAATAGGAAATGGTGTAAGAAAAAAACACAATCAGATAATTTGTATTTTGAATATAAAACCAACACCGATGAGTTAAAACTCATAGAAGTGTACTCAACAAGTTGTATCCTCATTCAGTTTACACTCCACTTTGGGCAAGGGAGCCAGACACACAGGCTGTCAATAGAAGCAGTTGTCTTTATCATGGAACCAGATGCAAGAATACTGCTGCAAATAATAAACATTTACAGTTAAAATATGTACTGGTGCTAGAATGAAATCCTTACAAATAACAGAAAGATGTGACAGGACACAGCCATGTTTCTAAACAGGTCAGGTAGTATGTGCTGCTTATCTTGTGCAGATGCCACTGTTCTTTAAGTCAGCAGTACACTGTAAAGATTACACAGCAGGCAAATGAACTAAGTGACTTCTAATCTCATTGTCTTCAGTCACACAGGCTGTGCCCCTTTGACACTGTCATAGCATAATGCAGTCCATTCATTGATGTGTTAACATATCTATGATCCATGGGTGTCTTACCAGAGTGTGGCACTGCACACATATAAATGAAACACATGCTGCTTTGCATATGACACACAGATCAAGAGTGCTCACTGCAGAGTGTCCAAAATGTTATTCATATCCACTCTTGCAGTGTCCTTAATCATTACACTGTTATTGTTTCTGAAAGGTCATATAATGTCATACAGAGCAGAGGATAGCATTATGTTGCATGCAACACAGGTATGTTGTTAGAGCCATAAGGTGACAGTCTGTGCACATGTTTTACCCAGACATGATATAGGATTTGTCACATTACTGACTCAATGCCACTGGCTTACAGTGCCTCTGTCTGGTAATCTGGAGAGAAAGGCTATTACTGCAGAAACTGTAGCATGCTGGGCTCTTGATGAAGCACTTCCAGCTCATACACACTGAGATCCTGCTGCTTGTATATACAAACAGAAACATATACTCACACACACACACACACACACACACACACACACACACACACACACACACACACACACACACACCAGCAAAGTCTTACGCCAGCAAGTTGGGAATTAGTTAAGTTAAATTTGCTAAAGAGGAATGTCCAAATGGAAAGTCCCCATTTTCAGTGAAAGCCTGAAGACTCAGGCTCTGGGATCATTAAACTACCTGAATTTGATACACATCAATGACAAATTTAAGACTATTAACTCTGTTGGTGAAGAGGGTGTTAAAAAAAAACACTTATTTCTCCAACATTCGCCAGAAGAAACACAGCGATTTCGATAAGCAAATAAAAGCTTTATTTACATGCATGGAGACCTGCCACATCGATGGTGGAATGTCAGCAGTCTAACTTCTGTACAAACTGCAGGGGGTTTTATAGCCCCATCTGCACGTATACACACATACTCAACAAGATGTTTATCAGACACTGAGTTTCAGTTAAGACAGAAATATGCAAGGGTCATAAGATAATTACAATTACATAAATAGGACATGCTGGAGGGATAGATTTGTCACCCAGAGACTCCCTGTGCTGTGGAATAAAATCCCAGTCCATGTGAGGCAGAGCACCTTGCTGGCTCTGTTCAAGAGAAATCTTGACCGGTGGATGGGAGATCGTAGGTTTACCCTGGGAATTATCTCTGTGTCACTGCTGGACAGAGGCACAACAAACTAATGGGCACAGTATTTTTTAACATAAGAGGTGGCGTACATCACAAAACTTTGGGCTAGGCTTATAAATGCCTTAGGGCAGATAGCCTAGTATAAACCTATGAACCTATGAACCTATGAACCTATGAACAAGTTCTGTTCTTTCTTGGACTGCAGGTTAACATCTGCACATTCTTTCATGGTCAACCTGTTTAAGCAGGTCAAACAGTTCTTTTAGAAATTCTTTCTTTGCACACAAGATAGTTTAACCCTTATTATGCCTGATACAAAGTAGTTGTTCATACAGAATTTTATTACATTTCCCCCCTAACAACACTTTTTATCAGCAAAACATTTCACTACACATCCTGGTCATACAACTTTTCATTTGATTCGTATCCTTTGTACCCATAATAGTAAGCTTTTGTCATATTGGCAGTTATTACATTAGACATCAACATTCGGATGCATGGGATACAACAGCAACCTAAAAACAAGAATATAATGGCACCAACACATGTAGCAATTAAAATGTTCATAAGAACACTTCCCCAACTTCCGAACCAGTTCTGGAAGAATTCAGTCAATGGATTTTGTCCTGGTTTTGTCAGCTCAGACACCTTCTGAATAATTTCGAGGTGATTCTCAATTTTGTGCTGATTATCCGGGATAAACGAACAGCACTCCTCTTGGATAAGAGCGCAAGTACCTCCTTTCGCCGCTAGGGTGAAATCGAGCGCCATACGGTTCTGCAACACTACTGTTCTCATTGCCGTCAATTCGTCCATCACCAATTCTAGCACAGAAAAAGTTGCATTACTCAAGGTCTCCAACAATTTTGACAATTTTCTGAGTTCCCAAATAGATTTTACTGTCCCATATGCTGGAAGAATACCAGCACCAGAAATCACATCATCACCCAAGTCCATATGTGATAGCCCCTTACTGCTACTGTGGGCTAAATCATGATGGTAAATCCAGGACGCGTCGATTTTACCTATGGGATTAATAGGTTTATTAACAGTATGTACATTTTGTATTTTACCTTGGGGTAGTGTAAATACATGTCTTATTGCTGGTGCCAAATAACCTAAAAAACAACTACCAGACCAACTTTCTGGTAACCACTTATATGCCTTTCTTCCACAGACAAAGTAGCAATCTTGTACCTTAATGGTAATATTGACAGGATTCAAATGTTCCCCTACATCTTGCAGCCCTAAAAACGATAGATAATACACAGACCTCATTTTCTGGAAGAAATTAGGGTCTTTAACAAGTCTTTTTATAGGTGCAAAACTTGTTACACAACCTGAGTTATCTATGGTACAATTATGAATTATTGTTGTATTGCACTGGCTCCACCCAACTCTGTTTTTACAAAGTTTTTGAAAGCATATCGTTCCATTTTGACGACCCATGAGAGGTAAAGCTATTTTATTCTTTGCTGTAACATTTGAGGTGTCAAATATTAAATTGGTCCATGTTTCATTAGCCCCCAAAGGGACCGTCCGCAACATTAACCCCTCATGTACAGTAGGAATAGCAGTGCATACCCAACAATTAGAGATATTAAGAGATGAAGCATAAGCATACTTAACAGCCTGGTAAGTATTAAAAGGTGGATGCCAAACTGTGTTTTTCATGTTCCTTTTAGTTCGACTAACAGCATCTGAAAATAAAAATGGCCAAAACAGAAACACAGAAATCACAATGATTGTTAACAAAATTATTGTACAATATTTCTGTGGGAAAGGCTGCTCCCGTGTATTATCATTGTCTCTTTGTCTTCTTTCAGGTACGAGATACTCCATTTCTTCGTTCGAAGAAAACTAAAATGGATACACAACTACACAAAAATATTAAAAATAAAAATTGTACTCAAAAATAATTAAATACCACCCCCCTTTTTCACTTTTTAAGGTTCTACAGGGGGACCTAGATTTTTGTCCAGCTCAAACTGTTTCACCAGTTTACAATGTGTTAAGTGGATCCACGATGTTCGTTCTTTTATTCGAACCGCAGTAGGAGTCGAAATCAGCACTTGATATGGACCTTCCCACTTCGGTGAAGCCCAGTTTTTTCTCTTGATTATCTTGATCCAGACCCAATCTCCGGGCTTAACTTCAAGAATTCTGCTCTTCTGTTGATCTGAAAAGCAATCATTTGTTAGAGGCGTTTTAGTTTTTGTCAGCAATTTTCTCATGTAATCTGCTAACTCCTCACCCCCCTCACGTTCCGCAGGCAATATCCCTTGCCATTGCGGGATGTAATAGGGGCGGCCAAAAAGGAGTTCAAATGGTGTAATACCTTTGGAGGTAGGTGTGGTCCGCATGGAGAGGAGTGCCAGAGGTAAGCAGGTAATCCAAGACTGATGTGTCTCGGCCATGAGTTTTCGTAACTTACTTTTGAGAATACCATTATGACGTTCGACCAACCCGGCTGACTGCAGATGGTAAGCACAATGGTGCTTAAGGTCAATTTTGAAAACAACAGCCAATTTCTGAATAACTTGATTAACAAAATGAGTGCCATTATCAGAATAGATGCGTACTGGAATTCCAAAATGTGGAATAATATCATTCGTTAAAATTTTTGCCACTGTTGAAGCATCCGGATGAGTGACGGGAAATGCTTCAACCCATTTAGAAAACGCATCAATGATAACTAATATAAACTTTTTCTGCTGTGCAGGGGTAAGTTCAATGAAATCCATACAGATGGTATGAAAGGGATAGGGTGGAACTGGGAAGGTTGCCGGTGCAACACATATACCACCCTGCCCGTGAAAATGCATATGCTATAAATCATTTACTCCAAAATACTTGTTGCACTACCTGAACCATAGCTGCTGGACCATTGTGAGATGGCCCATGAGTAATGAGGGAGGCATAATGAAATAAATTTGTTGGTAAAACGTATTTACCATTTGGTCCCATATAAACCCCCTGCTCATGTGTCACCCCATATTTCATCCATTTTTGCTTTTCCTGTTTAGTACTTAATTCTTGCATGACCTGTAAGGTGTGCAGATTAAGATTATCTGAAGGTTGTAGGTCTGTTTCAAGTGCAAAAGCGGATGTTAAAGCAATTTCCTTAGTGGTCTTATCAGCTAGGGCGTTTCCCAGTGCTACAGGATCTTTAGCATTAGTGTGGGCCGCGCATTTACAAATCGCTAGTCTACTAGGTAGTTGGATAGCCTGTAAAAGATCCAAGATGAGGGTTTTATGCGTGATTTCTTTCCCCGAAGCAGTAACCATTCCCCTGTTTTTCCATTGCTGGGCAAAGACATGCACCGTAGAAAAAGCATACTGGCTATCTGTATAGATAGTGGCTGCTTTACCTTCTTACAATGCGCATGCCCTGGTCAAAGCAATTAATTCCGCTGCTTGTGCAGACAAATTCCTGGGGAGAGGATTAGCTTCTATGATGTGTGTACCAGTTGTCACTGCATAACCGACTTGGGTGTTACCTATCTCATTTTTACGGGCCGACCCATCTACAAATAAGGTCCAGTCAGTGTTTAGCAAGGGTTGATCTTTAAGGTCAGGTCTAGGTAAAACATTTGCGTGAATCATGTCCAGACACACATGTGGAGTTCCATCAGCCGGTGTGGGGGGGAGAGTAGCCGGGTTTAGGGTAGTACATCGTTCTATAGTCATGTGAGGTTGAGACAACAAAATAGTCATACATGATAAGTGTCTGCTTGGAGATAGAAAAGTTAACTTATCCTGCAGCAGAATCACTGCTACCAAATGCGGTACTCGCAAGGTTAGTGGATGAAATAAAATAAGTGTTGCCGAAGCTTGAATGGCCAATGCCGCCGCCACCACTGCCTGCATGCAGTGTGGTAATGATTACGCGACAGCGTCCAATTTACTTGAATAAAAAGCCAGGGGTCTGAGTTTGTCCCCATGCAACTGTAACAGGATGGATGTCATGTATCCGCCTTTACAGTCCACCATCTGAATAAAAGGTTTGGAATAGTCAGGGAAACCTAGAACTGCTGAACTTGCTTTCAATTGTTTGATCTGAGTAAACGCTTGAATGGACCTATCCGTCCAAGAAATGGGATCATTTGCCTCCATTGGGAGTGCAAAGATCAGATCCGATAAAGGACCTACTTCCTCAGCATAGTTAGGTATCCAACTACAGCAAAAGTTAGTAATCCCCAAAAATGACATCATTTCCTTTTTTGTGAGGGGCATAGGTGCCTGGCGAATAGCTTCCTTTCTAGTACCATCAAGTTGCCTGCCTTGGTTAGATATTAAATAACCCAAATAGCGCACCTCTAGTTTACAAAATTGTAATTTAAACTTATTTACCTTGTGTCCTTCTTCTGCTACAAAATGTAGAAGCAGCAGGGAGTCTGTTTTACAGGCAGATTCTGTAGGGGCAGCCAGCAGAATGTTGTCTACGTACAGCAATAGATGGCTTCCATGCTTCGGTAAAAATTGAGCCAGGTTCGCTGACATTTCTTGAGAAAATACAGTAGGACTTTCACAGTAACCTTGAGGTAATCGTGTGTATGTGTAACGTTTGCCCATAAATGTAAAGGCGAACCAAAACCTGCTATCCTCATGTAATGGGATAGAGAAAAATGCATTACTGATATCAATAACTGTAAAATATTGGTCTGTGGGAAGGATATCATTCAGTAGGACAGACGGATCCGGAACTACCGAGGCCCTTGGTGCTATGGCTGCATTAACAGCCTGTAAATCCTGTACCATCCTCCAAGTTCTGCCCGGCTTCCTTACTGGAAACAAAGGCGTATTACATGGTGAATTTGCGCACGGGATCAAGACCCCTGCCCATAGTAATGCTTCAATTACCGGAGAAATTCCTCCTTCTGCTATCTTGCTCAACAGGTACTGTCGTTTTTGTGGTCTATAATCAGATTTAGGTGTGATTTTGACCGCACCTGCTGTTTTCATTAATCCTATATCATGCTGCCCAGTCGACCACAAAGACTGTGGTATAGTCCGCAAATCATTTTCTTCTTGCAGACTCAGCATGAAAAGTCAGCTGGGCAACACCCTATCTTCCCTCAAAAGTACTGTAGGTCTAGCCTGCATAACCCAATTCAACTTTTGTACCTGAACCCCCCCTGCTTTGTAACTGTTCTTCCGACAAGGTACTCCATTCCGTTACCTTTTTACCTACAGAGACCCAAGCCTGTTCTTCCTCTTTCATTACAGATACATGCGGTGTAAGATTACTCCTAAAAAGTGCCAGCATATCTTTCGTGAGACTGCATGTGGCTGCAGAGTTTCCTAATTTATCCCAGTACAGTTGCTTTAAAACAATCTTCGTGATTTTATATTTAAAAAACAGTGTTTCATATGCTGTATCAGGACCTATCAATTTTCTATAGTACATTGTACAGTGCAACTGTTCTGCCTTCACTGGTTGTTGATGACCATACTTACTTAAAGCCAAATTTAGTAAGTCATTTTTTACGCTTTGAGGACCTGTAGAGACCAAATCATTACTGTACCAGTAATGTAAATCTCCCTGTCCTTCTTGCAAAAATGCAGCTTCAAGTTGTACTCGCTTGGCCTGTATACCATGGGCTGTGGGGACTGCTGCTATACCAAAAACATGCATTAGGTCCCTTCCTAACAAATTAACAGGGCAAATATGTGAAATAATTACACAAAACCTAATGGTCTGGTTTGTTTGAGGGTCTGTGAACCACAGCGGTCGAGACAGCGGTTCTTTATAAATCCGTCCATTTGCCGCTTTTACTAATACATAATCACTCGTGGCTGCATCAGATGGCACAGCAGTATGTTTTAGCAAGGTCCTAGTTGCTCCTGAATCACACAAGAATTCTACTTCTTGTCCTTCAACCTTCAAACTAATCACAGGTTGCACCTCCAGTTGCATAGTTGACGCTAATGCTGTCAAGTTGACAACTTGATATTCTCCATCAGCAGAAAAACTGCTTTGCTCATGTTCCCATCCTGCACATTCCCCTTTGGTCTCTTCATTCTCCTCCTCATAACCTTCCATAATTTCATCCGGTGGCCCCGGCCACTCTTCCTCACTGTCATATAGTCATGCTGAGGACTGCGCCGGTGCTTGTGAAGCACCCGGTTGTCCCGAGCTACGACAATCTCTTGCAAAATGTCCTTTCTTGCCACACTTAAAACATTCCCCCCTCTTTACCCTTCCCTCGTAATCCTCAGTGTCCTACATTTCCTCGCCCCCTGCCTCTGCCCCTTCCTCTGCCCCTATTAGGTTGACCTTGCAGCAACATAATCGTGCCATCCGAATTAATCATGGGGGTCTGTGCTTGTTTCTTTTTTTTATCCGCTATATACTTCTCCGCATGCCTAGCATATTCTAACAGTGGTTGTAAATGTGCTGTTCTTTAGTCTATCATATGTTTAGTAATAAAATTACTAAACAGAGATCTACACCCTTTCAAAAAGGCATTCTTTAACTGTTGTTCATATGATGAGTCTGCCTCCTGATTAGTGGGCACTTCTATGCCACTATGGTCATTAAAAATAATGGTTAAACACTGTAAGTAATGATCTACTTTCTCATCATCAGACTGTACACATAGATTAATGTGTGTCCAGTCTGCACGTGCCTTCCATTTTTCTGTGACCCGCTCAAGTAACGTTTTAAGTTGCCTCAAAAATTCCACAGTATCATGACCAAGAGGCTCCCCGTCCTCCATAAGAGGTTTCCAATTTCCACAGATAAGGTGCCAGTCAGGACCTAAAATCTGTCGGAGTACCTGTTCAAATTCAATACTATTAAGTTTATAACTTATTTGCATACCGTGCATGTCATCGGCGAATTTCTTAATGTTGTCTTTTGGATGGGGGATTCCTTCTACGGCTTTTCTAATGTCTTCTTTGGTCCATGGGCGGTAAACCAGGATTGTGGGACCCTGTCCATCCATACCCACATGTGGATTTGCTACTTGAATCAAAGGGTATTTGCCCTCACTATTTGGTACCGATTTATCCTTTATTTTCTAGTCATCTCCCCCTACCTTTCGGTTTCGCAGTTCCCTAGAAGTGCCAGGGGTTTTTTGCAGTGTTACGGGTGGTATCGGAGGATAATTGATGGAGGGGACCTTATCTTTTTCAGTTTCCTGGTATTGTGGCGGATCAACTGCCCCTCCCCCCTGCTCCTTCCACGAGGTAGGGCGGGGCTGAAGGATTACGACGAGTAGGTATGGTGGTTTCGTCATCTTCTTTGTTAACAAAAAATGTGGATTTTGCACTTGAATCATCCTTTGTAGCCACATTTTTACTAAGATATATTTTATTTGCCTCCTCAAGCCATTTTTGTGCCTGTGGAAAACCCACCTTCTTTTGGTCTTTTACTCTACTGCCTGCATCTCTGCGCAGGTCCCTTACCAACCTCTGACATTGGTACTTATCTAATTTTCCTGAAAACTGATACTCTGTCTTCCATTTGTCTAAATATTTTAGATTTTTTGGATGTAATTTAAACATATGTTGTTCATCTTCATTAACTTCAGTTTTTTCTGTTGAACAGCAACTATTTCCTGTTCCCATTTCCCTTATTTAAAAGAGAAAGTATTCCTTTATCCTGAGATCTCTAGCTATCTTTAGAATTTTTTACTTAAAGATAGTCCCTTTTTAACAAACAATTGTCCCGTATGACTAGTCCCTTCCTTTTTTCCCTATCCGTTATTGAAAAAAGGGAAAGCTTACCTTGCTGTGAGTCTTCCGCCCTTTCGTTCGTCACCGTCTCGCGGATTGAATCAAGAGCGACTGGCCTCTACTTACGACAAGATTTTGTCAGAGGTCTTTCACTTATCAGGGAGTCCGTGATTCATTCTCCCTTCCTGTACAGGTTTTCAGTCCCTCTTGTGTGAAGAGGTGGCCCCACGTTGGGCGCCAGAAAATGTTAAAAGAAAAACACTTATTTCTCCAATATTCGCCAGAAGAAACGCAGCGACTTCGATAAGCAAATAAAAGCTTTATTTACATGCATGGAGACCTGCCACATTGATGGTGGAATGTCAGCAGTCTAACTTCTGTACAAACTGCAGGGGTTTTTATAGCCACTTCTGCATGTACACACACATACTCAACAAGATGTTTATCAGACACTGAGTTTCAGTTAAGACAGAAATATGCAAGGGTCATAAGATAATTACAAGTTCTGTTCTTTCCCGGACTGCAGGTTAACATCTGCACATTCTTTCATGGTCAGCCTGTTTAAGCAGATCAAACAGTTCTTTTAGAAATTCTTTCTTTGCACACAAGATAGTTTAACCCTTATTATGCCTGATACAAAGTAGTTGTTCATACAGAATTTTATTACAGAGGGATAAATCCTTGATTTTGTACTAGACAAACTGGGTTCAACTAGAACCTTGGGTGGTGGAGAAGCTGGCTTATGGGAGCTAGGACCACAGTGCTAATTGCTAGCTCTCTCACCTTGAAGAAGAAGCCACAGTTAGCTCCCTTTCCTTGGACTGGATTGTGCTTGCACCCTGTAGTTCATCACTAACCATGATCAACTCCTAATGAAGGATAACAAAGAATCTCTTACTACCACAGCAGACTACAACTGTTAGTGCTTAACTCTCATCTCCCAGGTGAATGAATGAACAAGCCTGTATGGTCTTGCCCCTGAGAGGAGCAATTGTGCCAGTATGACAGCTGAGGAGAAGGCTTGATGTTTATCATAGGGATTTTTTTGTTGTTGTTGTGTCTTTCGGCTTTTCCCGGTTAGGGGTCACTCCAGTGGAACTCTGGTCCGCTAATGATTGGCAGCAGATTTTTACGTGCCGAGTTGCCGGCCCTGATGCACAACCTTCAATGAAGGTATGCCCATTCATGCATGTCTCCACACAGAAGACGCTCCAGCTGAGAATCGAACAGGACAACGTCTTATTGTGAGGTGACAACGCTACCGCAGCACCACCACCGCAGTTTATCATAGGGATTAATAAACCAAAATAAGATAAGATAAAATAAGTTAAAACAAACTGAGGTACATACAATGATGGCACATGGATACTTCAAAAAAATAAAGAATGATGTCCTGAGAACAAAAATAAGGTTACACTGCCCTTAGCGATTTTTCTTGGAATGTGTTTATGTGCGGTATTAGGAGACTAAAGTGCAGAGAAGTCATACTGCTACCTGTTTGGCAGCTTCTGGATTCAGGTTTATTTATGACAAGAGGTACCCACTGCAGCAAAGCAGTGAGATATGCTGCATTCAAAAAAGGTGAACTATATTCTTGACATAAGCGAGTAACTACTGACTAACAGTACTACTACTATTCTAGAGGGTAACCTTCCACATATTTTTATAAGGCAGCAGATCCATGCCTGATTTCAATTCCAGAGTTAAAGGCTCCCCTATGATGTGCTGGAGTAAACGCTGCTGAATGATATCTGATTAGGTCTGCTTTTCTGTGGTGAAACGGATGTGTTACATGTAGGTGCCAAGCTAATCTGTTTTTTGCAGTAATTTGTATAGTTGCTCACTAAATGTTTTTGCAGTTCATTGAGCTCTGTTATTACTCTTCAAAATCAGAAAAAAACAAAAAAGAGATACTGTAGCCCAAGATCTGTCTTTAACAACACTTTCAGAGGTGTGTGACAATTGTTACACATCCTCTAAACACTGTTATGGTTGGGAGTCTCCCAAGGGACGTTCCTTCACTATGAACTGTCCCTGCATATCTTGCTTCATATTCTGTCCATGGAACTTTACAGACATCACTCTGTAAAAAAAGTTATTTAGAGCAGTATTTAAAAGCTGCCCCTGCCTTTTCTCTTTAATTATATTTATGTGCTGTCTGTGCAGCAGAACTCACTAAGTACTTTACTAGCTTTCAAAGCTGGTAAAAGCTTTCATACTTTTTATGTGTATTTTGCAACTAGTAGCACATGAAGCAAATAAAACTGCATGCACTATAAAGAGCTATGATCAGGTCTTACTGCCAGAGAGTGAGCATGTATGAATGTAATAGCTAGTTTGTATGTATGTTTATCTAAGTTAAAGTCATTAAGCCCCAATCCTGTGTTTGTTCATAATAAAGCTGCTTGAACAGAATCCACAGAGTCTTCTATATTCTGACTAGACGAGCGACATGGTGTCAGAACCGGGATTCTAGAGACTGATATTCAGAACTACGAGGTGCAGCGTTAACAGTGAAGGGAAGCTAAGAGAAACAAGCATGAAAAAGGGTCAGAAAAGAACCAAAGGTAATGAAAACTTGCACAGACAGTTTATTTTATAAAAAAAGATAAAACAGAGCATTACAAGGGCACAAATCACATTATTAAACAATTGACAGGTACAAAAGGTTTATTAATTAAAAGAAATGTTTAAAATTAAGATATTTGATAAAACTATTTTCAGAAAAGCACATACGGTGTTTGGAATTACCTAAAAAATTGCAAAACTGGCATGTTTAAAGCAAAGTGAGCATGTTTAAAGCAAAACAGGCATGTTTAAAGTAAAACAAGCACAAGAAATGTACAGTGGGCATGAAAAGAGATTAAACGAGAAAAACGAATATAATAGGGGCAAAAAGGGCACATTAAGCATAAATAAAGCAAGGCAACTGCATGTTTTTTTGGAAAAGTACTGTGTTTTAGCATAACTACTACTACTTCGTATTGTGTTCAGGGCATAACTACAGTTATTGGAAGTATCTCAAAGTGTGTAGAAGTGCTTACACTGTGTGGTTATTTGTTACTGTGCATGTATTCTGAAGAGTTTATTTGTGTGCAAAGTGGAACTATTTCATGACTTAGAGTCAAAGTACAGCCATTTCAAAAAGTTTCTTGTGCTGGGTGTGTCTATTGGCAGCAGTAATAACAAGAATGTTGGTAAAGTAACAGTTTGTAGATAACCAAATCACAGAGAAAAACAACTGGAACAACATAATATAAAATGTATTCATAAAAAGCAAAGCTTTCAGCTTAAACACCCCTTCCTCAGTGCAAGATCTTGATCTACAAGATGTGTTGCCAACTATTTTCTCCATATTTACAAAGATCTGCTTATATTGCATTGATGACAGTCAAAAGCCAGATCAGTTTTAAGAGTGTTATCAAATTCAGTTGCTTCTACTGTACATTGTTCTATTAGTTGGGTATTATGTTTCGTTAAATCTTCCTAATACTCAAAACACAAGCCGGTCAAACAATTCCAGGAATCTAAAATATGTTTATATAAAGCATTATTAAAATTTTGATTTTTGATGTCCAAAATATGTTAATATATTTTTTCCCTAAAGTGCCTAATAGTTTTGCCATTATGGAATATGTGCATTGCTGGCATACAGCTACATGAATCACCCCCTCTACCGGTCAGTTGTATAGATAATGCTGAACATACATTTAAGTTTTTCATATTAGAGAAGGTGCAGAAAGACAAAAGCGGGGGACCCTGGGAAGAATTAGTGGATATATGTGAGCTATAGTGGCAGCTAAAACTTAATGTCACTGTATTCCCAGGAATTAATGAGCATGTCTCCATAAGTAGTATTCTCAAGGTTAAATCCTTATATGCTGATTTTTAGGGTTCTTTTAGAGCAATTATGTAACACATGGCTATATAATGTTTTTAAGTTTAATAATCTTAGCAGGGAGTGTATTTATTTAGTGTTTGACTTTGTATTGGTTGGGTGGGAACACATATTTTTTTAAATGATACTATTTAAGTAATTTGTTAGAGTATGTAATTGAACTCTGATGAAGTCTTGTGTTGCAAGCAGATGAAAGCGCTTAGTTGTGGAATAAATGTGAACATTTTTCCTGAATTGATTTGTTATATGATATATTTGTGGACTGTGCCTTTGTGCTTGCTTTTTGGTTCTCAGTTTTGGGTGTTTGATTTACTACCTAATCTAACGTATACTGCTGTTATCACTAAGTTGAAACACCATTTCTCCATCCATGGTAGTCCACACAAAGTTGTTTCTGACAATGGTACTCAATTTACTAGTCAGTTGTTTCAGAAGTTTCCAAAAGAATGGGACTTTGTACATGTTACTGGTAGTTCAGAATATCCACAGTCAAATGGACTAGCTGAACATGCAGTACAGAGTACAAAGAAATTACTTGAAAGGTCAAAGTGTGACAATACTGATGTCTTTTTCAATTTACTTAATCTCAGAAACATACGCCATGATAATATACTTGGCTTGCCTGCTCAGAGACTACTATCCAGGCAAACCAGAACAACACTGCCTATTAGTTCCAGTTTATTGAGGCCAAAAGCTAAAAACAACAGAAACATTAGAGCCTGATTATTCAGGAAGTGTTCTTCCCAAAAGTCCAGTTATGATAAATCAAGCAGATTTCTTCATACATTGAATGAAGGTGAGACATGGATACAAATGGTAAAAGGTTTTGACTGGATTTTTTAAGTAACAGGTATATGTACCGAGCAGAGGTCCTACTTCATAGAATCTGAGTATGTGGAGTACAGGAGAAATTACAGACATCTTCTTCCTGTACTAGAATCAATATCGCAGCATTGTTCCTGTGATACAGACTCTAGATCTCAGAGAAATCCAGACAATGTTCCTGTTGCAGAACGTGTCTTAACTTCTACTTCCATTCTTGATGATGTTCCTGATGTCCATAAGGTTGAACATTCAGTAGAGACAGTCACAGTTGTTAAATCTAATTCTAAATTTTATGTCACATGATTTGGTTGTATTTACAGACCTAGTGTGAAATACATAGTGACCAGGACATAACTGTATATTTGTATCTAGTTCTGTATAATTGCATGACAAAGATGTATTTGTATTTATTGCATGACAACTGATGTTGTTAATATTGCATGGCCTATTTCTCAAAGAGAGAGGATACAGAACAGAATGTGTGTGTGCTGTATCTTTAAGAAGCATTTCAAGGACTGAATTTGCATATAAATAGCAGGCACATGCTAGCTTCAGTGCCATTTTGAGAGGGCAGCCAGAGAGTGAGCATGTATGAATGTAATAGCTAGTTTGTATATAAGTTTATCTAAGTTAAAGTTGTTAAGCTTCAATCCTGATGTGCTTGTATATAATCAAAGGCTCATCTATTACATCCAGACTAGATGAGTGCCACCAACATTGTTGAATCAACATTATTCCAGTCTGTTTTAAGTCCACAGCTAATATTATTCCTCCCTCCTGTGTTTCATGCAAGAAATATATGAATTCCTCTAGGTCATTAGCACTTGATGTTGGTGTTCTACACACTCCAACAATTATTATGTTCCAGGGTTGTCTTTACTGTCACAGTTACACAGTCTATAGTATTGGTGTTATCACTGAATATGTAGTAATCACAGGTCTGATAGCTATCTTTAATCCCTATCATAACACCTCCACCTGATTTTTTTGTTAGAATGTGTGTCACAGTAAAAGCATTTATATCATGACAGAACTGGTTTCCAGTCATTGTTATTTAAACATGTTTCACAAATAACAATATCAATCCTGTGGGAACATAGCAAATTTTTCAATAAAAAACTTTATTATTAATGTTCCTAGCATTAACAACCATCAGAGATACAACAAATGTTGCTATCGGTGATCTGTTAAATTTTCACCCTGGCAAAAATCCTGCCTAGGGTTTGTCAAATATTGCAAAATATTTGCTGCAAAAAATTCTCTTCCCTGATTTTGACAAATGCACGCCATCCTGTCTGAACATGTGTGCCCAAAACTAAGCTTGGATGCTCTACACATTTCCATTTTTTTAAAACAAGACATTTTTTCCATGTAGATATTTACCCCAAAATTCTTTTCATTCACTGTTACCTGACTATCCTTTCCATATGTGATTTGTGAAAAATATGTCCTTACACCAGTACAAGCTATACTATCTAAGAGGGCAGTCAGTTCCCTAATAACAGTCAGAGAATCTTTTGCAGATATCATCATTTATACTGACATGAATAAAAACAGATCCGCACTTCCTTACATTAAGGCATTCCAAGGTTTGTCTCACATCTTCTATTTTTGCTCCTGGCAAGCTTAACACTATTCAATGTTCATTATCTTCTCTGCAAATATAAGTATCAATTCCTGTAATAACAATCTCCAATTACAAGAATGTCATTGCTGAACAGCACAGAAGAATCGTCAGCTTCTAATACAGTAATATCTGGTCTATGAATTGTTACAAAGGATAGATCTTCATCACCATTAGTCTTATTAATCCCACTATTTCCATTGTGCATTAAATTCTCATCCAATTGGCATTGTAAAGTCACAGCTTGAGACATGTAGTCAACAACTGTCTTTCTCTTCTTTTTTCTTAAAGTAATGTTCTTTAATCCTTCCACATTCAGTTTTGATCACCTGTCCCCTGCCTCTTTTTTTCTACCTTCTCTTTTGGAAAAATGATGCCATTTTCTGTAGACTTAAGATTTTCTGATTGAAAAATATTATAATTCCCTGTAATCTGTGAGTTATGTAACAAAGCAGTGTCCTTTTTAGCGCATATTCTCTTTACTTTACTGACATTAATCAGTTTATTTCTTCCTTATTTGTTGTGAATTTCTTCCTTTCTTTCTTTTTTGTTTCTTTCTAAACAAACCAGATCCTCAGATTGCTGAACACTTGCATCCAGAATTCCAAAGTTGTCAGGAGGATTGCCTTGTTTCATAGGGGTTAAATGATCTTTGCAGGCAATACATGCATCATTTCCTAAATGTGTTCCATTTATTCTTTCAGACAATAAATGCATCATTTCCTAAATGTGTTCCATTTGTTCTTTGTCTAACATTGTTTATCTCACTAGTCCAGTCAGTAATATATGAAACAACTATTCTTCAAGCTATGTCAATTGCACAAGTGCATTTATCATTAAGTCTAGATTTACTTCTGACAATGGTAACCAAATCATCCAACTTTTGACACAAGGAACACAGATCACTAGTGTTATCAGCTGTTACCTTTAAATATGCATAGCATTTATTACACTGTACAGGATATTTGTGCATTAGCAAATCATTAATTGCATACTCAATGTAAGGAATCTATATTCAGCTTCAAACAATTAAAATATTGTAAACAACAAGAATAATCAAAATCAGTAACCACAGAATTCAAAGAGAACTTAAATTAACTTTTATGATAAAAAAACATACAAACAATATACAGCTAAATACTAAAAATTAAGTACAGTAAAGTTGTTCTGACCATACAAGTTCTGCAAACAAGAAAAAAGCTGTAATTCCTTTACGTTGTGAGTGAAGGTGAGCAGAAGCTTCTGCTCACTATCGCTTGTGGTTGCAATTCTTTTTAACAGTAAAGCTCAATAAATCAGAAACCAAGAAAAGATTGCTTAGATATGCTCAGGATTTTTCTCTCTGTAGTCTGTGTGAAATAATAGCTGTTTAGGCCCCTTGGGGTGGCTAGAGCTTGCCTGTCTATAACCTATCCCTTTCTAACAACCAACAGTGAAATTAAAGGTAAAACAATAAATATGATTCAAAGTAAATCTTGTTAACAAGCTATCCCTTCCTACCTACAAACAGTGAAAAACAGTGATAACAAAGAAAATATGAATTCAAATAAAACTTCTCTTACCAGTCAACTCCACAGTAAATCACAAACCAAGGTAGGCTTGTTTAGATATGCTCAGGGTTTTCCTCTGCAGTCTGTGAGAATTTATAGCTATCTAGGCCCTTTGGCCCTCATCTTGAGATGAATTTCTTGGCATACACATCTGAAACACATAATAATACGGTTACAATTAGAGACCCGATCATAATCCTCTGTTCTGAACATTGCTATTACCCTGCAACTGTTTGTGTGTGTGTGTGTGTGTGTGTGTGTGTGTGTGTGTGTGTGTGTGAGTGTGTGTGCATGTAAACTCAAAAGAAAGACTGATCATCTCATGCCAGTATGACTTACAAGAATTCCGAGTATTTTTAACATTTATTCCACTGAGTTCCTGTAGTGAGGAAAGGTATTCTATCAAACTGCTGATGTAAGCAAATGCAGTTATGAACCATCATGAGTTTTTCACATATAGCTATGTGTAGCCTCCCCCTCCACAACAGACTGATTATGTGGCTGTGACAATGTGAGGTATTGCCAGCTATGCCAGGAGAAGTAGGGCAGTGGATGTGTAACATATGCCAGCACAGCTAGCTGGAATTTTGTAAAGAATTACATGTCATTTGCATAAGAAACTCATTTGCAAAGATGTTTGTGTTGAAAATGTACCAGCAGTGAGTCCTGACTGTATTGTAACTGATTAAATATATATATTTTAACAGGGCATACTGGAAGATAAGAGGTTAATCTCAGTCTAGCTAACTTTGAAAAATAGTAAGAAATTAAATTACTTAATTTAGGCAGTAAAGATTGTATCTTACAGTTCTCAATGCAGCCAGAGGAAAAAAAGGTCTGTAGTAGGAAGCTTTCTGTATTGTGTTTGGGGTTAAATAATTGCTACTCTGGAAGGGCGGAGGTTTACAATTGTTTTATGACTTCCAGAAGCTTAGCAAAAGCTCTATATATCTGTATTATTGACACATATGTTCTAAATCCTGGCAGCTTCTAGCCGGGCAGGGGTAGCATGGGAACCAGAAGTCAGATAGCGGCTGGTGACTTCAAATCAAAGGGGGGCTGCAGGAGACAGCTCAATGGGTGGGGTCAATGGGAATGGGTGTGGCCAACTAGAAAGGGGAGGAGCTATGCTCAAAACCACAAAAACTGTAACTTTAATTAAATACTCTGCCCTGGGTGCCAAACCATCATTATGAGAGTCCAATCAAGACAAAATGAAATGTAGAAGAAAAAACATATTTCAGTCCATTGGCTGCATGACAGCTTACTTAATATCTAGATGGAAACAAAAAGGTTGTGAGGCATGAAAAAATACATTACTTTTTAAATACATTACTGGAATGCTAGTCAAAATCAAGTATAAGGAAAAACAAGCAGCACTCAACTCAAACCACTTCTCCTTGTACTCCAGTTTTAATGATAATTTATATTCAGCTCTATTAAAGTACTGAGTAACATGTTGAAAGTAGCAATCTCTGTGATACCCCC
Organism: Protopterus annectens; assembly: GCF_019279795.1. Lineage (NCBI taxonomy): Eukaryota > Metazoa > Chordata > Ceratodontiformes > Protopteridae > Protopterus > Protopterus annectens. Next base: position 1,315,435,947 of record NC_056733.1, read on the forward strand.
ACTTGTAAAAATTTTTCTTATCCAAAAAAAGACCTGCTGCCTGACAACAGCTATCTACTTGTTTCATGGGGAAAACATGATCAAAGTAAAAAATGAAAAGCAAACAGTAAACAAGCTCAACATACATTGCTTAAAGGATTATTGCACAGGATATGGACCGCACATGATAGATTGGCATTATGTTTAGTTTGCAGGTAAAGCCTGTAATGAGCTCTTAAAATAATGTAATCCTGTCCTTTATTACAAATGCTGTCATATGCATTTCAATACCCAAGGCTTATATATTATCTAGTTATGTAAGTATTCTCTGCATGGCAACAACAGAAAGGCTTTCAATGTTGGCAGTTCTTTAACAGTATGCTTATTAAAACTTACTTACATCTTACTATCTCAGACAAGCTTATCAGATGGTTATTAAAGCACTGCAACTTAAACACAGAGCAATAGGCACATTCTGAATAATAATAAGCATAAATCAACAGTATAAAAATATGACAGAAACCAGAACATTCTGCAAAATCTAGGACTGATGAAAAGCCATTGTAGTACTTGTGTCTACCTTGGATGGGGGGATAGTCTGCACATTTACACTGCATAACTGCTCCTTGCCTTGCTTGGACACATCCAGAGTCACTACATGGGGGAGTGGGGTGCAACAAGTATGTCACAATTTGAAATATCTCTGGCTGACTGCGATGGTCCTGACACATTTGTCATACCTCTCAACCTCAGAGCAAGAAATCTGGATAAAGCTATACATAGAAATGGGACAAAGGCCCAAAAATAAGGACAATTTTCAAATATTGCTCTTATAAACTTAGAAAAATAATAGAATAGTAGGTCTTGCATTAGTATGAATTTTCTGAAGGGTATGAAATCTGAAATTGAAATGTTTGTCATTATTTTGTAACTTCAGTCTTTAATGATTTGCCACTAATTTTCCAAAAAAACACAATTTTATGAAAAATGGACCAAAAATGTGATTCAAAAATATAAAATAGCCACACAATACAGCTGGGAACCTGTCAAAGAAGGGACACTTTTTAATATTAGTACTGCTAACTTGAGCAGCTGACAAAATATAACAATCTACATGCATTTCTGAAATAAAAGTAATCTATAACTGATTATTACAGTTATTTATTAATTGTAAACCCATGTTTTTTGTGGAGGGATTATTAGGGGAAGAGAAACATTTTGAGTCAAAATCGGGGACAGTTGAAAGGTTTGGATATGCCTAATTCTATAAAGCAATTTATTTGCATGTACCTCTCAACCTGTTAATGCAGGAAATCTGGACAAGGCCAAATATATGGGGGGAACATATAAACAGTACTAAAAATTGCTCTTGTATAAACTGAGACAGTTGATCAAATAACAGGTCTTGCTTTAACATGCATTTTTCTGAAGGTTATGAAGTCTGAAACTCAGTGTCTGTCATTATTTAGTGACTTCATTCCTAAATGATTTGACAGAAAACCACAAATTTTATGAGGAACAAATGAAAAATAAGAAGCAAAAATCTATTCATTCTGCAAAAATCTGGGCAGTTGAGAGGTATATTTCAGCCGGGGCTGTCTTTGAGTTTGCTGCCCTTCCCCCCTCACAAAATCATGGTCGAATGGAGCTTCCCCCCCAACAGCCATTCCAATGAACCATTACCTGGCTATTTCACCCCATTTACCATAAATACTAATGTGCACACTGCTTTACTTCCGTGATGATTTGGACTTCATTTAAAAGTTTCATTTTGCATTTTACAGCACAAACACTAATAGATATCATATCTGCTAAACAAAGCAATGCAGTCTCACAATGAGAACAGACTTAGCATTAAAACTTCTCTGCCCTTGAAAACTCACAATCACTGAAACAGCATTGAAACCCACATTCAAAGAAAATACATTTTGCCAGTGGCAGATTAACTTTGGGTTTGGGCTGTTTTCAAATCACAGGCCCCTTGCTCACAAAACATACACATGCTCTTTCATACACCTTCCTGATTGTATGAAATTATATTCCTTGTACAATACAGTACAGTTTTAGAGTGTTTTAAATTTATTGTTTTGAATTTTTTTCCAGTAAACAATGAAACAAAATGCATGCATCAGTAATAACAAAACTGCCCAATTCAGAACATTTCCATCATAAAAGTCTACTCAAACTTCTACAGTCCACCAATATCAGTACATATGCACAATCTCTGAAGAAGTAAAAGTCATCTAAATAATTCCACATTAAAGAGATCTGTAACTAATAAAGAGGTTACTGCTAGGGAAACAACTTTGTATTTCCTTGTTTCATCTACAAATAAAGTGCATGTTACCCTTGAGGAATAAATTGCCTATCTTACACTAAAAAAATGATAAGCTAGAAATATTGCAATAGGGAATGGATGGCAAACTGATAACAGGCTCATAATTACTAGGTATATTCGTATCCACCCCTTTTGCAACACAGTACAGTTTCAGAAATGCATCTATCTACTGTGGGAGTAGAACCCACAGCCTTCTGCATCAAAAGCAAGTATACTACCTGTTGTGCTATTAACAATGCAAGCTGACTCAGCATAAGCAACACTAAAAGTTTACTCCCCTGCAGCTCTCAGCTCATTGTAAAATCTACTCACTCAGTTGTATCTCTGAACTTTGTAGCACAACGAAATCTGGAAAAAGCCAAAGTTTATTGTGGGGGGGACAAAAGCCCCAAAACCAGGGACACATTTTAAACATTGCTTGTATAATGTTGGAAAGTTGCTAGAATAAAATGCTGTGTTACCACCATACATTTCACTGCCAAGCCTTAAACCCAGGACCCTATGCAAAACAGTCAGAGCTACATACCACTATGCCAAATCAGCTGTTTTATGAAAGAGGAAGATGGAAACTTAAATGGCTACCATTTAGTGAAGTCAGTTCTCACCATAGCACAGCTGTCAACCTCTTAGCACAAAACACCTGAACAAAGTCAATAATGGGTGAATACAGCCCCCAAACATTCAGTGAATTCAGTTCTCACCATAGCTCTCAACTTCTTAGCAAAAAACACCCGGACATAGCCAGTAATGGGGGAATATGGCCCCCAAACATATTCAGTGAATTCAGTTCTTACCATAGCTCTCAACCTTGGCACAAAACCTGGATGAAGCCAATAATGGAGGAATACAGTCCCAAAAACAGGGACAGATCTGAAATATCCATCTTATACATTTAGAAAATTGCTAGAATAAACGTTTTTGTGTTACCATGCACTTTCTGAAGAATATGAAGTCTGATATTCAAATGCGTGTCACTTTTAACATTTGTTAACCAGGAAATTCTGACTTGGAACAAAAGCTAATTTTTAGCAGAGGCCCAGGGAGAAACACTCCAGACAGACAAATGTCTTTATAAGATGGGAGGACATACAGACTCCACACAGAAGGTAAGGAACCACAGCCAAGAATCTAACCATAGAACATGTAGCTATCAGGCAATAATGCTACCACTGCACCAATGCACTACTGGCTTTGCAAGGACACAAAAATACAAAAATACAGAAACTACAGATTTTATGAGGAACAGAACAAGTATGAGGGAAAAATCTGCACCATTTTTACAAATGGTGGTGGGTAGGGAATTCAGGCTCTTGTCACCTGTGCTCAAGATACAGGGTTCAAGCCTTATTCTCTACCTAGCACCTGGGGCATTTTGCACACACACACACACCCATCCTACCTGCGACAGGTAAATCCTTCCACAGCTTCGTTAAGCCCACGAGATGTCCTTCCCTGATGAGACTTCCAGCCTGCTGACGTTGCAGTCTGAGTCCGATCCCTTTCCTGTGACAGTCTATGCGTTACAACTGCATAAACTTCTGGTATCTCTGCACTTGAATGCTTCATAATCCTGACTGCTGCTGAGACAGTCTGTGCATGCTCCAGACTGTATCAGCAGCAGTCCAGAAATGCTAGTGTGCATGCGCAAAAGTCCACTATTTGTGATCGTTTTTTATTTTCTTTCTTTTGTGTTTTATTTTATTTGACTTTCTTTCTTATTTTACAGCTGGGAGGGCTGCAGTCCGGCAGTCCAATAGCACGGGCTGCCCCTGCAGATGACTAGATGTATATGATATCATTCTGTAATCCATCACTAAAAATGATGTTTTAGTACTAGGTGAGACTGAAGTCTTATAGCAGTCTGTTTTTGGAGCCTGACAGAGAAGGAAGACCACTCACCTACTTCATCTTGTTTTGCTCTAGTAAGTGACCAGGGAATAGTAGTTCCTTAGATCAGTCAGGAAAATATAGTGAGATTAGTTACATAATGCTTTCCTGTATATGTGTGACTTTATTCATCTGTGTTATTTTAATATTTCATGTGATTAAAACTCTGGTGTTTATTGTAAATAGACATTTAGCATTTTCATGTGCTTTTATTATTTAGTATTATTAAATATATTTAAACTTTTCATTGTGTTGCATCCTTTAGGGTATATTTTAAACTCTGATAGGGTTTACATCTATTTGGTGACACTGTGGCCACTCCTGAAAGCCTTACTGCATTGGCCAAACAGTATCATTTGTATTAATATAATTTCATTCAGTATAATTGGGTACCCTTGTAAGAGCCTTAGAATAGCTAGCCTTGGAATGTCTGGTGACAGTGTAACTACATTATATCCTGGGCAGAAGGGGGCATAGCTATTAAATCTGTGCCAGCCTTTCCCAGGTATGAGTGCGTGTGTGTGTGTGTGTGTGTGTATGTGTGTGTGAGTGTGTGTGTGTGTGTGTGTGTGTGTGTGTGTGTGTGTGTGTGTGTGTGTGTGTGTGTGTGTGTGTGTGTGTGTGTGTGTGTGTGTGTGTGTGTGTGTGTGTGTGTGTGTGTGTGTGTGTGTGTGTGTGAAAATCAAATCTCCAAAAGTGTGTGTGTCAGCTCAGCTGCTTGAAGCAGGGACACAAAACACTGGTTTCACTGAGAGTGTAATGGAGGACTTGGCTTGGACACTAGCCTGAGGACTCAGTTCTATAGCTGTGCCAGTGGGGAGTCTTATTAGGGATCTGGAGGGAGGGAAAACCAGCCCCACAAATTGAATGTGTTCCCTGTATGCTCTTAAGGGCAATTGTGCTTGATGCAGAGAGCTGCATCTGGAAATACTGGGTGTGTCAATTTTTTTTCGAAGTGAACCTCCCTCTCCAGTGTCACTGGTGATGATTCAGGCACCCTGATTACTGGCCCAAAGTGAGGATGTCACAGTGGCAAAAGCAGTGGAGATCCTCAGTCCACAGCCCTTTCCAAGGCAGAGACATAGTACTTGTCAGCAACTCAGAGTTAAAGAGTCATTTCTTTTTTCAGCACAGAGGAAGTTCAGCATTAGTGAATAGATAAGCAAAAGCTGGCTGCATGCATGCCTTCCAACTAAAATGTGCCAGTCCATAGGCTCACAACCAATATTTTAGAACCGGTATGAATGGCTTGGTCTTCAAAGTCTCTGATATTAAATTCCTGCTTGTTCCATTGAGCAACATTGTGGTATAAAAGTTATGTGCAGATACCCATAACAGAATGGCTGAATTTTTAAGATGAAAATATGAACTGAGAAGTGTGAAACTAGACTAAAGCTGAAACATACAATCCAGTTTGGCAATACGGGCAATTTTCTTTTCTTTTTTTTATTTAAAGCAGATAGTGTATCAAGAAAGGAGAGAATAACCAAAGAGCAATATACAGAGGTACATATTTATTGATAATAAACTGTCAACTCAATGTATTGAATATAAATGTGGAATATAGTTTAAATTTAAAATGTGTAGGTGAGGAATACACAGTTGATGACCAAATTACAGGTAAGGTAATTATCTGGAAGGAGTATTTCATTATGGCAAGGAATTCAAGGTCTGTATCAGGGAATCCACCTTAGTAAATGCTTGTCAGGTCTTTTGTGTCATTCTGAGTTCATACTTATTTCTGAAGTGCTTTTTCTCCATATTACTTAATATTATATCTGGGTTTCTAAGTTATAGTGAAGCTCTGTTGACAAGATATATTTTTGTTGTTTATCAACAGATAACCTGTTATATAGAAATTATGATCATCAGCAACTAGTAAATGTAATCAAGTTAATTATCTGTCATATTTGCATATTAGTAAAATTATATCTCAGTGTTACCTTTCAGCCTCTAAGTCTTCTATGTTTGTCTGGAATAATATTTTTTAGCAAAATAAGCTGATCATTCAAACAAAAATCATAACTTTCACTGCATGCAGTTAAATATTTGCTGAACTGTTGCACTAAACAGTATTTATTGCTTCTTTAAAATTGCCAGTAACTGATCAAGTAGCTATGAAATAGATGATGTGCAGTTTAGTAATCAGAATGAATGCTGCTAGAAACAAAGCAGAGAGGCATTTTATTTTTGCCTGTTTAAATGTGGCATCCCTTGAAGACATTCTACTATAGTATTATTGGTCATTCTACAGTTAGTAAGTTACACAACATAAGTGCACCTAGTATTAAACTGCTTTGTCATAACAATATTAATGCTATTCAGTTTTCATAATACCCATATAAGTTTCTTTTTAGTAACTACATTATTCACAGACCATTTCTAAATATTTTAACTAAATAGTTAGTAAAATGACTCGTATAGCATATTCCTTTCTTTATTTGTTCTTTGGAGTATTTTATCTGTCAAGAGTTGCCTTTCACTTTCATCAATATGTGATAGATGACTGACACCGAGACACATGAGGGAGAGAGGTTACAGTCCATTGACCAATTCTATTGTCCCGAGTAGTTCTGATGGTAGGAGTAGGATGGTGTCTCAAGTTAAACCACTGGCACCAAACAGGTTAAAATAAAGAAGACTGCATACAAATCTAATTTAATAACCAATTCAACAACTGGTCAACAGCACATAAAGACAATATGCTATGCTTTCCTGGGTATGGACTTCTAATACCCAGACTCATAATAAGACTGGACACTTATAGATCTCAGCCTTTGGCTTAGCAACCCAAGCTCATTTTTACCAGTCTCTCTGTGATCCACAGTGCCTTCCAGTGTCCCTTACTCATGGTAACTGCTGTGCAAACAAATTATTTTCACACACACACACACACACACACACACACACACACACACACACACACACACACACACACATACACACACATGCATTTCTCAAGAAAGACAAAATTCTTCAATTCCCTGCAGCTCCAGCTCTCTTTTTTGGCATGCTAGCACTGCTATTACTCTGGGCATTGCCAGAAACCACACATGCCAGCTACCTGCTGCCCTTTATTTAACCAAATACAAATTATAAGAATTATCTTTCACTGTTAGTATGTCCAAGTGATGTAGTTAATCGGAGACAGAAGCCACAGTTATATTAATCTACAGTCCTGCATCATAACAATAATACATATAAATAAACAAACAATAAACAGTGCTGATACAGATTAAATATATAGAAAGATCAAAACTGTGCAAAGTAGAAAATTGCAGTCTGGTACAGACAGAATGTGTTCAGGAAATCTTGATCTACAGTTAAAGATACAGTATGGGCCGGATTCACGAAGGCTTGCATGGAGTCTAAGAGTAGTGTAAGACTCCATGCAGACTTCGCGATCCAGGAACAGCCCAAAGTCCGTGTAAGAGACAAGCTAAAACGTCTCTTACACAGAGTGGGCGTGGATAAGCTAATCACCTCACTTGCAGCCGAATAGCATGCAAATGAGGATGATTAGCGATCCAGGAAGCCCAGAACAGCCTGTGTAAGAGCCGTTTTAGCTGCAGAAATGTACTCAGTTGACAACTGAGTACGTTTCTGCAAAAACTGCAATGGAGCCATGTCAGCTCCAAATAAAGGGTGCATATGTGTCAGGCAACATGCCAAAGGCCAAATATGTGGCCATTGGCAAAGTAATCTGATGCAAATATATTAAAAATATAATTTTTTTTTCCGGCGATTGCCGATGTTTAAACCCAGCGCAGCCCCGCGCAAACAGGCTGCGCTGTATAAAACATAAAAACAAAGGTTATAAACCCACAAATGTGGGTTTTCTGCAATACATGGAATGTCAATTCAGGGACCAGCACACCAAAACCAACATGGCCACCATGTAGTGGTTGCTAAGGGGGGAAGCTGAGTCTAAGACATGTAACTAAGCATTAGTACGCAATCTGATGCAAATGAGTGTTAGGATACTGAATTCCACTGTCACATAGCAAATGAGCACAGTCTCAGTAGTGTAAGAGTTACAGAAGGGGGAGGAACAGAGTAAGAGATAGGTGACATCACTGGGGGGAATGGTAGAAAGAAATGCAGTTCATTGGAGGTCAGAGTTACATGACAGATGTCAGACAGATATCATGGAAAGAGGTGTGCCACTAGATAAGCATGAGAAAGTCAAGAGATGGAAGGTTTACACTGTTGCCTACACTGAAGTTTCTTGCTGGGAGTGCATGCGCACGTGTGCGCGCCATGAAGCGTGAGTAAGGCAGTGTGCACGCGTGTAAGGCAGACTGAGCATGTGGGAGCGTGTTGGGAGATGTTTAACACTGTTTGCATGGGTGTGCACACGTCTTAATCCGAATAAGCAGATTCTAAACCGTGTAAGCATGTGTGCGCGCATGTAAACCACTGTGAGCGTGTTTCTGCTGGTTTGCACACGACTCCTCCCTGAGGAAACAGAGAGGAAAAAGGAAGCAACAGATTTAGTAGGAAGCTAGCAGGGAATACTGCTGGAGCTAGCAGGTGAAAACAATTAGAAGCAGGCAATTACACAGGCAGAATAGTAGCCCAGCCCAGCACTTAAAACTCTGCAAACAGCAGTGCAGGATGTTTCTCTCAAGAGACACTGCAAGACAGGAGTAAGCTATTAGAAGTGAAAACTGAAAAAGCTGAAGTCAGAGCAGAAATGTTAGGGGCTGCCATAGCTGTCATAATGAGACATAGGCGACTTGCTGAGGGTGGTGACAATGCAGATGGTGCCAGACAACCCACAGTGAGGAGACGGAGAAGAGTGTACAGGCCTAGGGTCACCTACCACGGGTTACATGAGCTGGAGATAGTAGAGTGCTATAGAGTGGACAGAGACCTCCTGCAGCAAATAGTGGAGCTGTGCAGGCCATGCCTCACACACAGAACCAACAGACGGGAACCCATCCCAGTGGAAACCAAGGTATGTGTTGGCCTAAGAATACTAGCAACAGGTACCTTCCAGAGACCAACTGGTGATATGATGGGGATATCACAGGCATCAGCCTCCAGGGTACTGCACCAGTTCCTGGATGCCATGTCAGCACATGTCAGTGATCATGTATATTTCCCCAATGCCAGTGAGGTATTGGCCAGCAATATGCGTCTCTTCCAGCAAATAGCAGAATACCCTGAGGTAGTGGGTGCAATAGACTGCACGCACATACGCATCAAAGCACCAGCCGGTGAGCGGGGTAGGGCATACATCAACCGCAAGGGCTTCCCCTCCATCAACTGCCAGGTCGTGTGTGATACCCAGGGCATAATAATGAATGTGTGTGCTGGCTGTCCTGGGTGCTACCATGATTCCCACATCTGGCATTTGACGCAGCTGTACCAGACATTTGCCAATGGGGACATCCTGCACGGACACCTAGTGGGGGATGCAGGTTATGCACTGGAGCCGTGGCTGATGACACCCATCAGAAATGCACACACACCTGAACAGGAATGCCATAATGAGGCACACGCACAAACACGTAATGTAATAGAGTGTGTGTTTGGGCTGCTCAAGTCACGGTTCCGGTGTCTGGACACATCTGGTGGAGCTTTGCAGTACACACTAACTACATGTACCCAAAGTGTCATGGTATGTGCTATGCTACATAATATGATCTTGTGAAAACAGCTGCAACAGGACCAGCGTAGGGCCGGGCCAAACAGCCCCCCACCATTGCCAAGGCCATCACAGGCAGAGCGTGACTCGGAGGAGGAACAACCTGAGCCTGCCCCAGTAGGCAGAAGGAGGCGTGCCCAGTATGCACTGGCCTTGGCAAAGAGGCAACACATAGCACATACACTGGCTCAGTAGGAACCCTGGGAATGATACCCCCTCTGACTCACTCAAATAATAACATGGATGCCTACAATGACATGACCTGCTCACAAACATGTACAGGGAAGTGTAATATGCGCATCCGACAGAGGCAGCCCTGCAGCACCACCTGAGGCATGGATGCCATGTGTTAAGTAATGTAGCACCATGTACTATATGCACACCTGAGGACCCTGACTAACATCCTACCCTCACCAAGCATCATGCCACAATATGACAATGAGATGATCAAGTGCAATAATTGACTGAAGTATTGCAGTTAGTCAAAGGGGATCCAATGTGTGCCAGTCTGGGATGACATGCTGAGCATGACATGATGCTCCACCTGCTAGGACTGGTGTGCACCTATCAGTACAGGCTGTTTGGATACTGGCAAAGGCTGTTGTTACCCACAGTGTGCCCTGAATAGGTAAGGCTCAAAACACAAACCTATCTCCATAGGTATCAGAACGGATAAGAATAAGATAAGGGATAAGTCGAAACAGCAAGATGCATGCAGTCTAAACTCACCCAGTATGGAGAATGTTGATATCTGTGCTGTAACAGAAAACTGAGTCAAGGCTCACAACAGCACCCTAACACTACCAGGTTACACCTCATACTGTGCTGTACAGACTCAAAACATGGGACAAGCTACAAAAGGAGGGTGACTAGCAAGAATTGTCAAGGATAACCACACCCCCACAACAAGAAGCAGCATGGACTAGCCATGGTCAAGTAACAGTGGCTAAAACTGCTCCCCAGTTTATAGCCTGCTACAGACTACTGTCCCAACACCAGGAACTGCACCTGGCCTATGCTGGAATACATGAATATATCAAGTCCTCCAAACCACATTATATTGGGTGACTGAAAATACCCAGACATAGACTGGGAGCATTATACTAGCTCCAACAGTGTAGGACAAAAGTTCATAGAATCCATAAACCAAAAGGCCCAGGAACAACGTACCACTCCCACAAGAGGGGTAAGCATACTGGATGTGATAATCAGCAACATGGGTACTGGATGGCAAGACGAGAAGTGTATTGCTCACTGGTAAAACCAGACCATAAAGTAATCACACTGGATATACAAATCCTGACCACAGTCCCTGGCCATAAAACCACAGTGGAAAACATGTGTAAATCAATATTTGCACTCCTCCAAACTGATGTGGAATCCATTAAAGGTCCTGTGCAGGTGCAAAATATGGGCCACACCTCAGAACCTGTAATACAGCCATTCCATGAACACTGCCAGGAATGCTTGGATTATGCAATCCGAAATTAAAACAAGACACAATGCCATACACGCAGGCATCTTTCATGGTGGACACCAGCCATAACCAAACCATGCAAGAGAATGAGGAAGCTACTACATGATAGAGCAAACATAAACAATGAAGTAATCACTGATCAGTAGTATGGCAATAAAATATGTCCACACATACAATCCACTATGGCCAGCCACAACAAGTTGAATCTGTGAATCCTGAGGCAATGTTACACCTGCCCCAAGTACACAGACAACCCCCAACTCCACCCAAGAAATACAAATATATGTGAGAGATGCAACCATCTATCCAAACTGGAGGCTCAGCTCCCTCAACCCAGTACTCCCAAAACTAGTCACATAGACCTATCACAACTGCAAACCAAACACATAAACACAGAAAAACATTCATGGAGGCACAAATTACAAACACAGCACACCAACAGAGGCCTCTAAAGCAGACACCCAATCAAACAACCTCCAAACATAGCACATGCAACACATAGTACACAAAGCTGGTGTGCCAAACAGTCACAGGCCAGAAGGAGAAACAACATGCCTGATACAGTTGTAATAGGTGACTCCATAGTCAGACACACTGCTGTCCCACACACCAGACTGAACAAGGGAAAGGGTACAGTAAGCTGCCTTTAGGCTGCCACAATACGCCACATAACAGAAGTATGCAGGTCACTCCAAAGCAAATAGAAATATGATGCAGTCACAGTCCATGCTGGTGTGAATGACCTGAGATGTACCACCCTAGACTACATGAAAAGAGACATAGATGAGCTCTCTGATTATGTAGTCCAGGCCAGTATGACACTCACCATTTGCAGCATCCTACCCTTACCAAGAATAATGCCACAGTACAAACATGGAATGATCAGTCATAGCAAGTGGCACACTTACTGGTGTCATTCCAAGGGGATCCAATTTCTGTCTGCTTGGGATGTCATGCTTGACAAGCCACGCAGCTGTTCTTGGGATGGCTTGCACCTGTTATCCCTGGGTGTCTGGATATTGGATAAGGCCTTTGCCACCTCCATAGAGCCTTTTGTAGGCAAGGCTGAAAAGACTAACCCACCACCCTAGAAAACATAAGTGGAAAGAAACATAAGGGTAATGCTGACCAATGCCAGATGTGTAAACCCCAATATGCATGCTCCCAAGGCCATCCCCAGTATGGAGAACATCGATGTCTGTGCAGTGACAGAAACCTGCTGCAAGCCTCCTGACAGCACACCAGCACTACCAGGTTATACCACATATCATGTGTCATGGCCCCAAAACCTGGAACAAAACATAAAAGGAGGGTGAGTATCCATATTCAGCACAGACACCCATATGTCCAGGTAACTGACAATGCACAAGGCATTGGAGTCCACCCATGTGCAACTAACTGTAGGCAAGACTGCTGTACAGTCTGTAGCATGCTACAGACCACACTCTCACACACAGGAACCCCACCCAGCCATCCTGAAGACACTGGACAGTATGAATGTCCCACCAAATACCAAACAAGGTACCACAAATTACCACATAGGTGGTAAACCATTATGTATGGAAGGAGTAATCAGGGACCTAGGGACACAAGTGGACAGTAACCTTTTATGTGACACTCACATTGCCAATGTGGCTAGGAAGACTGTCTACATTTGACACCGTATCAGGAAAGGATTCACATCTACGTCAACAGAGGTCATTGTGGCCCTATACTGTTCTCTTATCACACCCATAATCTAGTACAATGCCTCATATGGGATGTACCTTACCTGACACCTGCAGCAGTTAGAAAGACCTCAAAGGTACCTCACCAAGAGGATAAAGGGTCTCAAATACATGTCATATGCTGCCTGGCTGTAGACACCCCAGCTGAATGCAGTCACATACTGCCTACACAGAGGCATTGCATGCCTGTTGTAGAAGGCCATGCCCAACACAGGAGTAATGGACATGCTCCACCCCAGAAAACTCAAAGCCATCGGAGCTGTGAGAGTGAGAGATGTCAACCTCAACAAATAATGAAATAGGATGTGCTGGGGGGACAGATACATAATCCAGAGGCTCCCCACACCCTGGAACAGAATCCCACTCCATGTTAGGCAGAGCCCCTCACTGACACTCTTCAACAGGAATCTTGCCAAGTGGATGGATGATTGTAGAGTTGCACTGGGGGTCTTCACTGTGTCATGTCCAGACAGAGGCACAGCAAAGCAAATCATAAATGGCCATAATATTCACATAGCAAGGTGGCAAAAGCCACACACACTCTGGCTAGGCTAACAAATGCCCTAGGGTGGATAGCCTAGTATGAACCTATGAACCTATGAAGATACAAATTGTACAGGACACTAAGGATAATCCCAAGGCTTTCACAACTGATGGCAGGAACCGTGTTGGGAATTCACAGATATGCTCTGAATCACACAAATATCACAAACACACACACATATTGCCAACATACATCCTGACAGGTGCAGTGCAAACCCCCAGAATGCAGAATATCTATCCCAGCAGACTGCTGGCCCCCTGACATTGCAGATGCTGAGGTAACAGCCAGCATCTACAAAGCAAAACACACAGCAGCAATGGTATGAGATGGCGTCCTGGGCTGAGTGCAACATGGACTCCAAGATGAATGGAATTCCAAATCACACTACTGCTCAATGTCAGCCTTACCACATATGTACCCAAAGAGCAGTGTACAACAACAGTGGTCCTTCTCAACAAAGGTGTTGCCTGAATGGATACTGAAAACTACTACCCCAGAATCCTGAGAAGCTCGGTCTGCACAGCTATGGAAAGGATCAGCATGTACCACAGACATAAATATATTGGGGACCTACTGACACCGGACCCTACCCAGTGTGGCTTTCTTAAGTGCAGATCCTGCCCCTAAACATGTTTGACTCAATTGAAACAGTCATTAAGGTCATTGATGAGGGCAATGTGGTCCACACAGTGCAGCTGGACCTTGCAAAGGCTTCTAAACAATCCCCTACGTGTTCATTATAGATAAGCTCACCAGCTTAAATATAAACCCCTATGTCAGTAGAGGGGTTGCAAACCAGACCAAGGACAGAACAGACATGGTCAGACATGCTGCAGCCATGTCAGACTACAAACCAGATATAACTGGCATCCCACAAGGCTTGGTCCTGGGATCTCCCTCGTCTGGTATATATGTCCCATAGGTACAGGCAAACATGGAAGGACTATGTCTGAACATGTTTGCAGAGGACTACAAACTGCACACCATATATGATCCACCAGCTGACACAAGCATCCCACAAAAGGGCCACATATAAACACACAACTGGTGTCATAGCCATGTCAGCAAGCTAATTGCAGAAAAGTGTATAGTCAACCCCCGTGGATATACAGTAAGTGCCCACCAATTACCACATAGGTGTTAACCCATTATGTAGTTAACATGTAATGAGAGACCTGGGGACACAAGGTGATAGATATCCTGCATTGGTCAAACATGTGCTGTAGTGTTTACAGAAACATACCATATACCCACCTTAGGTAATCATGAAGGTTGTCAGATCTAGATAAGGGGAGGTCATTGTGGCTCTGCAGTCATCCTCCATCAGTGGTACAATTGACTACAATAGCCCCTGTGGGATGTACCTCAGCAGACACCTCCATCAACCGTAAAGTCTCCAACAGTACCTCACCAGGAGTATCAAAGAGCTTGCACAGATGCCGTGTGTTGCCTGTGTTGCTGGTATCAATAAACATGCTGCACCTTGTACACTCTGAATGGCAGTGAGCTATGCACATGAGAGACCTGAACCCCAGCACTGACTTACATAGGACAAGCTGTACTGCATGATCCATAACACAGAAGCCACCCCACCCATGAGTGAACTCCCAGTACAGGCTACCCATAGAGTCACTTATCAATTTTCCTCAATAGGAATCTTGATGAGTGGATGAGAGATGGTAGCTTTATCCTGGGTATCACTGTCATGTCACAGGTAGACAGAGGCACAGTATACTAACCATGACATATGTCATGGCAAACTCCACTTACAATGTGTGTTGAAGGACAAACACACTCTCCAACTAGCATTAGACATGGACTAGGGCACATCGCTAGTGTTTGCAAATGTACACTTATGTTGTGGAATACACTACCAATGTTGGACAAGCCTGGTTTAAGTAGTTCATATCTGAACAGAATGCAACATGGTCAGATGTACACAACTGGCCCCTAACCAGGCTGTTGTGCTCACTATCGAAATGTAAAGCAGTGATAGCACTAAAGCCCAGGATACTGTCCACCACAGTCAAAGTACTACCAGTACACTATACAGTACTACAGTGTTAGGTCAGTGTGAAAGGATGTTGACAACTGTATGCAAAGTATCCCATGCAAACACTGCAGGCACAGTATAATACTGTTGTGTTCACACACAAAGCAGTTGTACAGTAACTACACAACATGACACACAACACACAACCATAAACTGGTGATATTTGTTGAAGTTCACACTCATCCACAAATGTGGTGGGCTGCAGAGTTCAACATATGGAATGCTCACACTGGGCATGCTCACACACTTTGATAAATGAGACATATGTCAGACAACATGCCATGGGAAGGCTGAACTGGGCATGCTCACACACTTAGGCCAAATCTCAGTTTAGCAGTTGGACACACATATCTGGTATTTTACGTGTTATTCCAGGAACCAACCACATTACAGCAGTCTGCCCAGTGCACACAGTTAAATGACTACAGAGACATACATGATATAGTGGATCCCTCCCATATGCAAACATCTTCCACAGATGCACAAGTTGTTCATACAAACAGGGAATGCTATGGCAATAAAGATGTGCAAACAGTCTATCAGCAACAAATAATGTGCATTTGACAATTAAACATATGGGTGTAGAGGTCAACACTAGGCTGTTTGCCCTAGGGAATGACAGCTTAGCCAGAGTGTGCTTGGCATCTGCCTCCCCACAGGATGCACATTCCCCTTTCTAAACACTGATGATGTCAGCACCCTATAAGTACAGCAGGAGAAAAGAAACCTCCCACAAATGCGAATAGCGCGCTCCACTAATGCATCCGTCACAAGTGTCATAACATAGTTAGATAGGGGTTTGAATCCTGCAAATGCTCAGTGTGTGTGTGCGCGTAAGTCTGTGGGAGAAAAATGTCCCTTTTGGCAACTGGGAACACACACACTACAGGATGCACATTCCCCTTTTCTAAACACAGATGATGTCAGCACTCTATAAGTATAGCAGGAGAAGAAAAACCTCCCAGTAATGTGAATAGTGCGCTCTGCTGATGCATCCGTCTCAAGTATCATAACATAGTTAAGTAGGGGTTTGAATCTGGCAAGTGGGTGTGTTTGGCTGAGGGGGGTAATGTGTGTGCAATTGTGTCTAAGGGAAATGTCCCTTTTGGCAACTAGGAGAACAGACTACAGGATGCACATTCCCCTTTCTAAACACTGATGATGTCAGCACTCTATAAGTATAGCAGGAGAAGGGAAACCTCCCAGTAATGCAAATAGCGCGCTCTGTTAATGTATCCATCTCAAGTGTCATAACATAGTTAGATAGGGGTTTGAATCCTGCAAGTGTGTGTGTTGGTCTGAGGGGGATTCTTGTGTGTGAGAGAAATGTCCCTTTTGGCAACTAGGAGAACAGACTACAGGATGCACATTTCCCTTTCTAAACACTGATGATGTCAGCACCCTATAAGTACAGCAAGAGAAGAAAAACCTCCCAATAATGCGAATAGCACACTCTGCTAATGTGTCCGTCTCGGGTGTCATAACATAGTTAGATAGGGGTTTGAATCCTGCAAGTGTGTGCTTTTGGCTGAGGGGGGTTAGTGTGTGTGTGAGGAAAATGTCCCTTTTGGCAACTAGGTGAACAGACTACAGGATGCACATTTCCCTTTCTAAACACTGATGATGTCAGCACCCTATAAGTACAGCAAGAGAAGAAAAACCTCCCAGTAATGCGAATAGCACACTCTTCTAATGTGTCTGTCTCGAGTGTCATAAAATAGACAGATAGGGGTTTGAATCCTGCAAATGGCAAGTGTGTGTTTTAGGCTGAGGGGGGTTAGTGTGTGTGTGTGAGAAAAATGTCCCTTTTGCCAACTAGGTGAACAGACTACAGGATGCACATTTCCCTTTCTAAACACCGATGATGTCAGCACTCTATAAGTATAGCAGGAGAAAGGAAACTTCCCAGTAATGTGAATAGCACGCTCTGCTAATGTGTCTGTCTTAAGTGTCATAACATAGTTAGGTAGGGGTTTGAATCCTGCAAGTGTGTGTGTTTGTCTGACAGGGTTTAGTGTGTGTGTGAGGGAAATATCCCTTTTGGCAACTAGGAGAACAGACTACAGGATGCACATTTCCCTTTCTAAACACTGTTCAGCAGAAGGCCATGGCTCTGGCACAAGTTGTCTGTTTCTATGATGCCCCTTTGGAAGATGCTTGTGTCGGCTGGAGAGTCGATTATGGTGGCCAGTTCGCAGTCATCTGCATATTTGGTCAGCCACAGTCCATCCTTGTTGGCCTGTACCTCCAATAAATATATACCAAACAAGAGAGGTCCCAGGACTGAGCCTTGTGGGACACAACTCGTAACTGGTTTGGAGTCTGGCATGGCTCCAGCAATTCTAACCATGTGGGTTCTGTCCTTGAGCCACTGTGCAATCCATCTAGTAACATAGGGGCTTATATTTAAGCTGGTGAGCTTCTCTAGAATGCCCAAGTGGGGTACTGTTGTGAAGGCTTTTGCGAGATCCAGGTAGGCTGTGTGGATCACCTTCCCCTCGTCAATGGCCTTGGTGACTGTTTCAAAGAAATCAACCAGGTTAAACCTGGTAGTGCTGGTGTGCTCTCAGTAGCCCTGAACCAGGCATCTGTTACTGCACAGATATCAATGTTCTCCATGCCAAGGAGAGTTTCGGGTGCATGCATCTGGAGGTTTAGACTTCTGGCGTTGGGTAGCATTACTCTTAGTTTCTTATCCCTTGTGATACCTATGAAGGTGGGTTTGTCATTTGAGCCTTGCCTAACATAGGCACTATGGGGGTAGCGAGAGCCTTTGCCAATATTTGAAAGCCCAGGGGTGACAGGTGCAGGCCATCCCTAGTGAAGCAGGTAGTTCAACAGAAGATGAATATGTGAAGGTGTAGTGCCTGTGATTAGTTAGCAGTAGCATATATGACTGCTCACGTGGACACATGCCAGGTAAGTCATATGCACTGTGATACAGGCAATGTACATGTGAACAGGACAAACAGTGACATCCTGTCAAGTGGGACATGGACATACATATAGTAAGCTATGCAGATGGCACTAGGAGTCCACAGAAGCTCTATGACTATGCATTGCAGGTGTGATCAGTATTCCAGGGTAATTACAAGCAAACATGCATGCAAACAAAGCTACAGTAAACAGGGCTGCATGTAGTCCATTGTACAACAAACAAGCTATACCACTTCCAGTAGGTAACACTGCAAATATGCAGGCACTATGCACATGTACATGGAAATACACGGGTCAGATGGCTAGGGTCCAGTCTCAGCACACACAAGTGTACAGACCATGTACTGTCAGGATGTACAATAACTGGATGGAAACCCATGTGCTCATACCTGCAGTAATACACATGTCAAATAACAGACACTGAGCCTTCACTCAGTGGTTCCATACTTAGTAGGATGTATGCTACCTGGCCTGCCACCACAGTATCCCTGACATATATGGGGACTTTCCCTCCTGTGACAGTTAGTTTTGTGTGTTGGGCCTGTCTAGCATGGTATGAGATGTGAGCATGCAGTGCTAGGGTGCTCCTGTGTGTCCTGTACCAGTCGTGTAGTATTGCACACATATCAACATCCTGAAACATCTGCATTGCAGAGTCCAGTGTGGGCAACATGCCACTTGCAATTTACATGTCCATCATTGCGTATTACTACATTCATTACCTTATCCCCTGTGCTACCTATGTATGTAGCCTTCTGTTGACATCATTACCACCAGTATGCCAACATGTGCAGATGATACACTATGGTAATTACCATGGGTGTAGACAACAGTACATGACAATCACACACTTACTGCATCAGGCATGCTGTGATATACCCACAATTAATTCAGCACACAGTACCGTTAACAACACGATACTATTACTACACATCTATGTGGTCACCCTGTGCATCAGCAACATGTTAACCTGTACCTGCACAGTTGTTACAGATTGCAGGAGGTGGCACAGTTTCATCATATGCACAGGGTGTGAACTTGGTATGCCTGAGTCAGCCACCGATACCACCGATTGACATGTATGTGTATGTGTGTTGGTGAGGGACAGCAGTAGAAGGTGGGGCAATGTTGATGCAGTGTGTGCATGTATGCGGTAGCCCTAGGTGTTGTCAATTTGCATGTGTGTATGGATGCACACAGTTCCACCTCATGGCTGCCATATACTGGTGTTTGTGGACAGCCACAGACTGTACCTGCCAGGTCATACAGACCAGTGTCTCTGGCCACGGACATGGTACCTGTGCCTTGCAGGGGTGCTACGGACCGTATCCAGTACCAACCCAGACTGGGTACTGTCATCAGAAGCAGATGTTCATTGACTGGACACAGATCCCTGTCGGGCCTGGCCAGAGCCACGTGCACGTGGTCTCCTGGGGCGGTCTGATGACAGCACAGACCCAGCATTGCTGGGGCTGCTGCTGGCACTACAGGGGCGGCTGCGGCCCTGTTGTCGTCCGTGACGACTGCCAGCTGCTGCTGTTGCTGGCATACAGCCACGTCAACGCCTCAACCGCCCACCATCGCCCTGGCTCATGGACATGTAGTTGTGGAACTGGTCTAATATGTCCCCACAACGTCTGTCTATGACATCGGTGAAATCACGGATGGCAGCCGCAATGTCACGCATACTGTCAGTCATGGCTGTGCGACATGCTGTCAGCTCCCTCAGACCCTGTCTGGTGTACCGTTCCATACGTGACTGTGCCTGCATGACAGCCCGAAACATAGCTGAGGTTGTAAGACCTCTGTGGGCACATCTGACAGGGGCAGTATGCCCACGGATGCTCCCACGAAAACCCCTGGACATCTGTCTGTGTGGTATCATCTCTGGGCCATGCCCATGGCTGCTGTGTGGGGAGGCATGTGCCACAGATACCACATTACCCTGGTCAATGCCCACTGTATGCTGTCCATCACCTAGGGACATTGGTGACAAAGGGTGTATTGGCAGGATAACTGTGCGCATTGATGGGGTCGACACCTGTGTACTGTCAATCGGCTGGCCTATGGCGGACCCTGGCATACCTTCCTGTGCCATTACACAGATGTCATCATTATCAGTACCCACGGCACCTGATTCAGGTTCCCTGCTACATGACACCAGAGCAGCACCAGAACCTGTGGGAGGAAACAGGAAACACAGTTTACAATGTCTACACATTACCAGTGATGCACACATGCACACATGCACAGGTGCACACATGCACACATGCACAGGTGCACACATGCACACATGCACATGCACACATGCACACATGCACATGCACATGCACACATGCACACATGCACACATGCACATGCACACATGCACATGCACACGTGCACACATGCACACATGCACATGCACACATGCACATGCACAGGTGCACACATGTACACACATGCACACATGCACACTTGCAAACATGCACAGGTGCACACATGCACACATGCACACATGCACACATGCACACAGTTTCACACAATTGTACAGTACTCAGTATGCATGATATCAACACACAGACACAGACACACCTACATGCATACAAAGAGCACTACTAAGTGAGCCAAACAGTACTATTACTATCAAAACTATTACAGGAATTGTTAATACACACTCACCAGCATGGATAGGCTGCATTGCTGTTATACCAGAGGGACCTGCAGACGTGAAAAACTAATGTCAGTGGGCACAAATGTGCTATTGTTACTGAGTATGATACAGGTCAGTAGTGCAACAGTCGCCTTTCACAGGTCAGCTGCTAATATTGAGGATATCACACTTGCACATTAAATACTATGGTGACAGCTACAAACCAAGTACACACCTCACACATGCGTTAACTACCAGTGTACACAACAGTAAACTATACATATGGCATATTACCTGCATGTTCACTGTCTTGCTGCTGTGTGGCTCCAGCCTCCATCATAATGCATGTCTGCTGCTGTTGTTGTTGCTGGCGGACTGGAGCCACTACACTCATGAGTAGTCCCTCCAGTCTGGTGAGTGGGGGATGTGTAGCCACCCCCCACCTGTGGCAACCTGTTGCCTGTGGATATCCGACGCACGCTGACGGACATGTCTGATTAAATCACTGCAGTGATGTCGTACCTGCTCATATGTCCTATTATGCGTGCCTATGTCATTTACCCGACGGACAAGGTCTTGCCACAGTGCAGCCCTCTCCTGCTGATTCTGGCTGGTGCGGGAAAAGAGTATTGCATAATCCCACACCAGGCTCTGGTGTATCTCCTCATCCTCAGCTGTGGAGTAAGTGGGATTCCGGTGGGCCATGTACCTGAGAAAGAAAATAACCTGATATCAGCAATATATGTCAGCAGAATTTGGCACACATACTACACATGCTATTCGACTGTTATGATACAACATATCTCACATATATAGCATCTGTCTGTCTATTGGTGGATACACATGTAAATGGCCAGGTATCAGTGCTCAGCCAGCAACTGTGCAACAGTACCTGGCACACTCCTTACGACATACTACCAAACCCCAGCAGTCAGAACACTGATTCAGGTCAAGAGCACCTCCTCACTCTGGGGGTTTGTATCTAGGTACTGTACGGCCTACATCATCAACTACTGTGAGCTGACCACACACTGATTGCCCTGGATATACATATCCCACCACCACCACCACCAGCACAAACGACTATAGTGAATAACATTACAGATGCAAACTTTACACTTTGTAACAGTGACATGGTATCCTTTCAGCCCACTGGGCCAGTGGCAGATACAACCCACAATGCTGACCACTACACAATTGCTTTCTACAGACATCTCCGAGAATCCTTGGATCATGCAATCCCATATATGACCAAGACGCTCTCCACAAAGGGACAGCATCCTGTCTGGTGGACCCCAGCCATAGACAGATTGTATTACAGAAGATGGAAGCTACTGCAAGACAGAGCATAATTCCATAAAGGGAGGGCATGTCTGAGCAGCACTAGTATGGATCTATTTTCCATCATACAAACATCCATGGGCAACTTTGAGAGGGAAATCAAGAGGGACACTACAGATAACCAGAAGGCCTTCTTCAGTTATGTTAGCAACCTGGTTAGGATCCATCCTCTATGCCCATAGTTAGTACACAACAACAAATATTTCACTGACACCACAGATATTGACAACATTGTGGCAGACAGGTACAGTGCAGGTGTCACCCCGCCCTCTCTCCCAAAATAAGACATAGTTATCCCAGCTGACTGTAACCTCCCTGTCATCACAGATGTCCAGGTGAGAGCCACCCTCAGGACAGCAGAATACACAACATGAATGGGACCTGATGGTATCCCCAGTTGCATGCTACATAAACTCTGACAGGAGCTAAACACACATATAGAAGTGCTATGTAACACTAGCCTGACTACAGGATATGTACCTGTACACTGGCACAGCAGCAGTGGTTCCACTCCACGAAGGAGGCACCTCAACATACCAATACAATACAACACAATACATTACATTACAATACAATACTATACAATATGCTATTGACCCTGGGACTACAGCAGCGTACTGTTCTGCTACCCTGACCATTGTGACACATGTGATGTGATGGTACCTGCTGCTGTCACACAGTTACACAGGGTGACTCATATGGCATATTACCTATCTGACTAACATTCAGCAGGGGTATGTGTGACATGTACTCATAGGGAGTCTTGCTTCATAACACTGTGTGGTTTATTGCAGGGTATGTCTTATCTGTGGGTAGGAACTTTTACCTCCACATGTGCACTCTATTGCAGTAGCACGGACGACACACAGCAGTCATTTAGGTTGTGGATGGTGTGAGGTGTTACTATGGTTGTTGAACATCTGTCATGGGTGTGACTTACATATGTAAATCCGGGAGTGGTAACCTCTATGTGGGTAGTATATGTGTACTCTGTGGTGTTGTCAGTCACTGTGCATTGGTAATGGGTTTGAGTGCATTGTTACAGTGTTGTACATGTCACTGTGTCCTTCTCCATATCTGTAGCTGTCATGTGAGGTCCATACCATGGCATCCATTATGTGGTGTGGAGGGGTACACTGACCTACATGTCCATAGCTGACACACCATGTTCGCTGACACATACCATGTGCAGGTATTCCAGGGATAGTGTGCCACTGTGACTATCACTGGGGCCACTATTGTACACATTTATGACCCTGTTCACCCCTGACACATGCAGTGGTGGGCAGCCAATCACATATCTGGTGGTTACTGGTGTAGGTGATTTGGAATGTGGTATGGTACTCCAGTTTTGACACTGGTGTTCACTCCATGCCTTTGTCACCATGCACCTGTTGTAATACATCTGTACTCATGTGCCTCACTCAGAATTTATATACATCTCTCTCTCTCTATATATATATATAATGTATATAGATATATCTATATGTATATATATATATATATATATATATATATATATATATATATATATATATATATATAGGTGTCTGTATACATATACACATATATATATTGATGTACATATATTGCTATAGATGTGGAGAGGGGGGGCACAGAGGGGGTGAGAGTGACAGAGGGGGTGGGACAGGGTGTGTTGAAGGTCGTCATATACAGTCATACCTGTAGATAGTCAGATCAGTCTGTCTATGTATATGTATCTACATATATCTATATCTGTATGTGTGCATTACATATATATGTTTGTACAATATTCTATCTACATCTGTCTATGTATTCCTACATCTCTCTCTCTCTATGTATGTATACATATATGCATGTCATATATATATATATATATATATATATATATATATATATATATATATATATATATATATATATATATATATATATATACACATACATATGTTGACATACATACGTATCCATATGATAGACAGGTATATCGACATGTTTGTCTACCATACTGTATACACACACTAACATACTGCTAAACATACATAACTGTGAAACCTACTTTGTACATGGCACTACAACCTACAATCAACCAACATTGATATGTGCACATAGATGCTCTCACATACAAATGTATGTACAGCCTTCACTGATAGTTGCTGTATGTCCCCTGCCCTTTACACATCTTCATATACATATGGATACAGACCAATGACACATATGGAGGGTTCACAGTATGTAGACCTTTATAGTATTACTTTACATTACCTGTGTTTGTCACAGCTGCTTGTGTTGCCATCTGGTTCTCTGTCCTGCTGCTCCACTTCCCAGTTGTCAGCTTTCAGGTGGCTGTTGCTGAACAATTTGTTTGTGTCTGCTTAATTGCAATTTTCTCTGTCTCTGTCTGTCTCTCTCTCTCTCTGTCTGTCTCTCACATCCTTCTCAGGGTGCAATGAAAGTATTGCATGTGTGGACTGGGAGTACAGCATACTTTTGTAGGTATCTGCATATGCCCATGTGATGGCCTCTGCACCAATTGTTAGCCAGCATTTGCTAATTGCATGCAGCCAGTTGTGTACTGATTGCAGTTCTCACTGTGACTTCAGAACAGTGCTATAAAAAGGTATGTGAGATAGGCGTAGCCCTTTCAGATTTTAAGGGCAGGGACCATGCTGGTATGCTGTGGACAATGTTCTGTGAGTGTAAAGGTTGGTATCTCTTTCAAATTTCCAGCTGTGTTGTAGATTAACATTCCTCCATACATTTCTCCAGTTTCCTGTACTAACTGTGTATGTACACTGACACCTACAACTACTACTACTGTTAATGTGTGTGTGTGTGTGTGCTTTCCTTTCACTTTTGTTTGCACTTTGTTGCTAAGGCTTCAATATTTGCCCTTTATAGTCACTACTTGTATGCCTGCTAGGTGTCCTGACTGTAGTGTGCTGCTGTAGCTTTCCTATTTTCCATGTACATTCACACCTTGGAATGCTTGCTATATCTGCTAGGGTGTTACAGCATGCTGTGTGGTCTAGCCATGGTGTGGGCCTTGACATCTATTAGGGTATTTGAGTATGCTGCTGAGCAGGCCCCAGAGACTCTCAGGTTCATCTGTTATCTGCCTCATGGAATGGTACATATCAGTGGGGTACACCCATTAAATTGTCTGGTATGCTGCAGTTGTGAGTGTGGGTTAGCATGAGCATATGTATTACTACACTTATTTTGCCATGCAAGTGGTGGATACTTTCAGGACTCCATAGTTACCATTGCATGTGTTGTTACACCTTTCTGCCTACTGTTTGTACATTTCACATGGAGACTGTGGGGCATCCCTGTAAGTCATTCGCTGTTGGTATGTCTAGGCTCTTAACTATTAAAATATGGTGGTGTCAGACCTCTCATGTGTACAATTATTTGCAGGTTGTCCACATTACTGCCTCATATTTTGGTCAATATCTCATGCACAGCTTTTTCTGGCAAGTCACTCTGGGCTCAGGTCGGACTATAGTGTGAAACATTAAAGTTTCAGACTTCATACCCTTCTAAACATCCCACAAAATGCAGACCCTGTTACTCTCTGAACTGTCTGTATTTGTTGTAACATTATTTGTAATGTGTCCCTGGTTTTGGGCCTTTGCTCCACATATTTTATTACTTGGTCCAGATGTGTTCCTGTAAGAGGTTGTGGGGTATGGGCAGTGATTATCCTGCTGTGAGTATGTGTGTGGCTTGCAAGGTGCTATAGTGACATTATTACCTACTAGCTACCAACTAGCATGGCTGTTTCTGTTCACACACTACTATTATGGAAATCCACTAGTTGTGATAGTAATTCTAAATGGCATGCTTTGTGTACTACACATCTATATTCCCTTTACATTCATTCCTACTATTACATGATATATTTATTTTAGCACAATGTCCTTGCATACGATTCATGGCTTAGTGGTAAGTTATGCAGACTACTGTTTCCAAGGTCCTGGGTTCGGGACTGCCATTGGGATTTTATTTTGCTTCTGAACTGACTACAAGACCTGTCAATCAAAGTGACTAAGGCACTTTTAAGCAGTTGTAACCGGGTTAGCGCTGGTTTGCGCGGAGCTCACGCATGCACACTGGCGGTTAGCTCCACACACACAAGCGCACACCCGCTTACAACCGCTTAAACGTGGTTACTCTTGCGCACACCCACGCTATTTTCTTTGAAAGAAAAGAAAATGGGGAGACAGGAAAGTGGTGAAAAAGGGGTCACAAAGAGGGTAAGACAGTAGGGAAACAAGCTTGGGATGTGCAGGAGGGATGTAGGTAAGGCCCATAGCTGCCCATTTCTTCATCAGCAACAGCATATGTATGTAATTTGGTGTGACATTTGAAACGTTCCACCCCTGAGAGAGGTGTCAGGACAACAATAATACTTGTTGTACAGCCAATTGTAATTGATAGGTTCCATGTCCAGCAGACATGTGTGCGGAATGGGCAGCTATGTATGAGGCGTAATTTTTGTGGGTACAGAGTGCCCTTTTTTTCAGGTGAGAGTGGTATGTCAGGTGAAGGAAGTCGGTACAGCTGGGGAGGTAGGTTGGGTAGGTAAACAGACAAGACAAACAAGACGCATACAGGGGCGGTGTATGACATGTGGGGGGTTACACAATTGACAAGGATGGAGGTTTGGATATCCAGAGCCCATGAGCCCACAGATGGCAACAGTGGAACTGATATCCCCACCCATAGGCAGTTGCCACTGTTCCTTCACTGCCCAGGATGGGGCTGTGCTGGGGGCTGTGTAGGCGGGGAAACAGGCATGCCCGTTAGTTGCGCCACCCATGCCTCGAGCTGGCGTAGGGGCTCGAGAACAGAGTCCTGAATCTCCCTACGCACCACAGTCCGGACGCTACGGAGGGTGAGTGGTGGTTCTCCTCTGGCCACACTTGCAGAGGGGGGGTGAGCCCCATCCCCTGCAGCACTTCCACCCACAGGTGGCACAGGGCCACCGGAGGAGGGTCCGGACTCGGCACTAGTGCCAGGTGCACTCGCCAGCTGAGGTGGGAGAGGTGGGTCCGCTGGAACCCACCTTCCCTGTCATCCTATGTTTGCATTATGTCATGACAGTTTGGGTTAGTGACATATAATACCATTCACAATTAGTTGTAACAGCATGCATTAGTATTCCCATTAACCAAACACCCAGATATTCACACCATTGAACAGCGTGCATAACACATGCATAATTTGGACAGAAATACACAGTCCAACAACATGCAGGGTTAATTGATGGCAACAGGCCATCAGGTGTGGATGTATGAACAGGGCAGATGCATCAACAGACATGCAAATATATATGACCCAACAGGACAAACGTCCAGGGGTGTTAATTGTGATTGCACATACCATTTTCACGTGGAATGGGTTATATGTGGTTATAGGGTGGGGTAAAGAAAGTAATATTAACACCTTCGAATAACAATACATATGCTGTACATTTCTAATAGCTACAGTTATCTACACACTACTGTTCTGACTACAGTTTCCTATATGATAACTATTTCAACTTGGTGATAGGACTGTTACTGCAACATCAATATACATTTTATGGTTCTTCATACACATTCATATCTAGCTTTGTTCAGCTACATC
The DNA here is from genome assembly GCF_019279795.1 of Protopterus annectens. Classification (NCBI taxonomy): domain Eukaryota; kingdom Metazoa; phylum Chordata; order Ceratodontiformes; family Protopteridae; genus Protopterus; species Protopterus annectens. Next base: position 1,315,464,131 of record NC_056733.1, read on the forward strand.
ATCCTGCTACATTTGCTTTATATAGCTGTAGACAAGTGTGGATGTTTGGTATATCAGACAGTCATCCTATCTGCATATTGCAGACTGAGAGCAACATATCCAGATTTTGGGATACACATTTCAGATGCAGCAACACTTTGAACAGATTTTGCTGTTTGGTTTTGAATCTCACATGCATTTCATTCTGTCTTGACTGCAGTATACTTTATTCAGGGGTTATTACTACTGTATTGCTGGATTCATGACACTTTCTCACACTCTCTCACTTGCTTTCATTTTACTATTCAGGATGGTACTTACTTCTAGGCTTTATTAACATGTTTTACCTGTAGTTATTACAATCCTTTCCAGCAGTCTCACTTCTGTCATGTTTCAGTATTTCCACAGGGATATATTTCACACATGTGATTTCATCATCTTCTGCACCTATACTTTTCAGCCTGCTGCAGGTTGTGTACTATTTTCTTACAAGTAGGGCATTTTTATTTCAGAATATATGTCAGACAGTTTCATTTTTCGGTTTAACTTACAGGCTGAAACACACTTTTGTAATCAAGCAATACTTGCATACACTTTCACACTGTTACTTGCAGATTTTATTCCTTACTGACTACACTGCACTCTTTTACTGACTGTCATACTTTTATATTTCTTTACAGTTACTGGTAGTGGATTACTGACCTGCCTGGTGGTGCAACCACACCAGCCTATCGCCATAGGCTCTGCGGTTCGCAGAACGGACACCTGCAGCTGTAATATAAATGAAGTAATCTTGGAATACACATCTCCATAATATCAGCTAGTTTAATTTCTTACATACATAATTAAATGTTACTTACTCAGTAGTGGGGCATTGGGTGTTTGCCGGGCCTCCTGGATTCAAAGGTTCAGTTGGTCCTGCTTGCGTCTCTTCAGGTCCGCATGGTGGTGACGGACCTGCTCACCAGTCCTTGGAATCCCTGTGGCACTGGTGAGATCATGAGCCAACCGGTCCCACGCCTCGGCCCTGTATGCTCCCCAGAGGACCTGGCCCTGCATGAGTTGGGCCTCATGATTATGGACTAGGAGCCAGACCATGTACCTGGACTCCTCAACACCCCACCTCTGTGCTCGAAAGCAACTACCCTCTCCTACTCCTGTCATTCTGCCTGCAGGTCAGTTCTACAATCGTTTATGCTGTGTATTCCCACCTATGGGGCTTATATAGTCCGTTTTTCCCGCACATATCTGTGATTGGCCATTTTGGAATTGTATCAACTTCAGTAAACCTGCATTGTCATGCTCCAGTTTGTATTCATTCCTATATATTAGCTATTATTGCATTTCTAGGTACTGCTGTCATGGCTTAGTGGTTTGGTACCTTGCCTATGGTGTATAGTATCCTGGGTACGAACCTCGCCACTGCTTTTTATTTTTCATGACTGTCTAGACATGCTGATGGGTGTGTCTGTGTAAAGGCAGTTTTGATACGGCTTGCTCAACGTTGCCCGTTGGTTAGCTTGTTTGTGCGGTGCGCAGCTCCGCGCAAACAGAGTACACTGCTTTAAGCCTCATTTGGCTATCGGCATGCATATTACGCTCAGCTCAGTTAGGGGCTCATAGATTTAGCATGTTAGACCACTGCTCAGCTACGGGCACTCATTTTGCACCAGTTAAACCACTGCTCATCTACGGGCAGATGCACTCACTCTGTTAAACTGTAGCTCAGCTATGAGCACATCTGGCATTTTTTCTTCTTTTGTTACCTCACATTTCTTCAATATAAATGGGCTATTTCATTACATTTTACATAAATTGTGGTTTTATGTGTACATATTTGTCAGGGACTTGTTTCCTGCTTATTTTGCAAAAAAAAAAAAAAAAATTGGTGTCGCGTGGTCTCAAACCATGAATGCCTGCTCTTCAGCCAACATCTCTACCGCTACGCTATTGCTTCCTGGCTTCTTTTGCATATTTAGTTCTTATATGCTTTCCCACTGACTGCTAACTGTAGCTGTACTATGGGCACGCCCACGCAAACGAGTGCACTCACGGTTAAACATCTTTACAATTTAAAAAAATATATAACATGTTCATTTATATATTTTATGTTCATAGTCTGTGGGGGCATGTGTTGTGTTGTGTTTATTCACATTTCTGTGGACTCTGTTGTGGGTGTTTACTTTGGGCACTTTTATACTTCTGGGGGCATGTCCGCTTGCAGGGCTCGGCCTACGGACACGCCCCCTACTGTCTTACACGGACCGTGTTAGACTTAGGTGTGATTCAGCATGCTCTCATGAATATGCAAAGCATGCTGACATCACTCCGTTTAACTGCAGCCTACGTGTAAGAGTTATAACTCTTACATGGAGGCTTCGTGAATCCTTGCCTATATCTTATCTGTCTCTTACTAAAATAATACTTCTCTAAGTTAGAAAAACTAACACAAGGCATAATTCAAAGGCTTAATAAATGTGTCTCATATAAAGCTAAGACTTAGACAAAGTCAAGCAATTTCATATATGTATATATATGTGTGTGTGTGTGTGTGTGTGTGTGTGTGTGTGTGTGTGTGTGTGTGTGTGTGTGTGTGTGTGCACATGTGTGTGTGTGTGCAGCGTGTGTGTGTGTGCGTGTGTGTGTGTGTGTGTGTGTGTGTGTGTGTGTGTGTGTGTAATTTCTTTTTTTCACAAAAACATGTATAACTACATTATATTAGCTTACTCTATTAGGCAATTAGGCCTTTCCTACGAAACTACAGAAAGAAACTTTGCATTTTTCTTCTTCTTCTTTTCATATGCTTTTTCATACTCAAGGAGAGAAAGGTCAGTGGGTTACACACATACTGTTGCTTAAAACAAGGACAAATACAGTTCATATAGATGTCAACAGTCAGCAATAAGAAAGGAAAACAATATATCATTTTAAACCAGTTTTCTTCAGTATGGCAATCCATAGCATCACAATGTCTTATTTTTGGATAAGGATAATAGATATTATACAATGAATGGCCATTAGCATTCCAAAAGTAGCATGCTTATTGGTCAGCCCAACCAGTGTACCTGTTGTAACTCCAGACATATACCAATGGAAAAAGGTCTGGTTACCTGAACTTTCTTTCATTGGTACATGCTGTAACTTTTAAATTTTTAAACAAAAATAAATAAATAAAATTAGAAATCCAGACAGTTCAGACATAAGACAGAGACATGACAGAAAAAATACCAGGAAAATCAGGTATGTTATTGAAAACTAAAGAAACATACCTGATTTTCATTGTATATATTCTGTCTTTCTCCTACCCCTAAAGTGTCTTTTGTTAAAAAAAGGGAGCAACAGAGACCTTCTTTTCTCCATGACTTCCTTTCCAAAGCACTGCTGTACTGGGTAAATGTGGGAATGCAAGTTGTGGTGTGGTATATTGAAGATTTACCCATGGTTGGCTTTATTTAATCACTTGAGCTTTGCCCTCATGATTAAAGCACACCACCCTTGGGTAAATCTTCAATATACCACACTAATGTCATTGATATTGCCATAATATTTGCATAGTAGATTGTATGAAATGTGTCCTACTTTTTGGTGGTACCACAACTGAAAGGAAGCTGAGACCACTCTTTTCTTTGGTCAGGCAACTTTTTATTTCTACAGTATTTCTATCCACAAACTGAATTTCTCCACATAGTGCATAAGATGAAAGGGAATATCTAGATGAACAATATCCATTTTCAGTAATATTGTAAGGCAAAATGATGTAGGAAAAATTAAGAAAACTTAAATATGAATTAATTACAGTTTTAATTTGTTTATTCTGTTAAAAATGTATGATTCAATGCACAATTAAAAAATATATAATTTAAAAATAATCAAAAACAGTTAAGACCTGTAGAAATTAGACATACAGAACAAGCACTGAATTAAAACATTTTGCCACATATGTTATAGTTATAGGCTCAGGTGGTTGTGATATCTGCCTCAGACTGAATGAGTCTACAGTTCAGTTCTCAGCTGAGGTTCCTTCTGTGTCTGTGTGCAGTTTTGCCGTTGTTCTTTCTCCCCTCCTGTTTGTGATTTTTCATGCACAAGAACAGGATAGTAAAGTGTAGTTAAGTTCTGGAGAGTTCTACATTTAGCATGTCAATATAGTTGCTCAGTGGAAATATGGAAACTCCCGTGCTATTAAGTGGCATGGTATCTATTTTCTTTTTGCTCTGTAACAAACATTATTTTTAAATAAGGTTTAAGTAAGGTAATCTGAAAGAATCAGCAGGATGAATACATTTCAGAACAGAACACTGGACCCGAAAAAGGCTAAAAGCAGCCATAGCTGTGAAAAAACATGAAGGACTGTGCAACTATAGCAAAGCATGGAAGTAGACGTATTCATGGGTGCATTCTGTACCAAATGCAGATGCTAATGCTTTGTCTGCATGCTTTGGAGCAACTTTCAGTGTCCATTAGGATAGCAATAATGCCAAGAAGCATCAACAAAGCTTTCAGGTGGAGAAATACAATTTTGTAATAACAAGGTTCATGCAGCCATACAACACAGTGAGCTGAAGGGACAACAGTAAGTCATGGTGTGAAACATAAATTTCAGCATTTCCATGGATAATGGAAGCAAGATGGCACAGGCGATATATTCTGATTCTGTTACTGCAAAAAAAAAAAAAACTCATCTGTGAAAAGATAGAAAGCATAGTACATTATTATAAATGTATTTGCACTGCATTCAGATGCACCATGCTTATAGGAAATTGGATTCTTATACTTCTGCTTGTATGAGATGCAGCCAGTAAAGGGAATAAAAAGGTTTATTTGAGTGTATTTATTTATTTGGTTTGTTTTCTGGGGCCGAGCACTGATCTTTATGGACTTTTTTCAGACTCAGTCATTAAACACATCCTCATATCCTTACCCCACAATAGAAACTGATAGCTTTTCATGAGGATAATAAAACAAGTGAGACTGCTGAAGTCATCTTTAGAAAGATATCCTGCAAAAAGGACTGAATGTACAATGCTTGCTGAGCTATGCTGCAGACAATGCCTTAATTAATTATAGGAAACACAAGTCTGTTTTTAAACAACTTAAAGCTAAGGTGTTTCTCATCATTGCAGCAGTCAGTGTTAGCCACATACCACATTACATTGCTAAAAATGTAACTAAGGTACATATGCAGTTTGATGTTGACAATGTTCGAAAACACATAGTGAATTTTCAACATCTGCCAAAAGTTTGCACATTGAAAATAAACATTTTCATTTTGATCAGGACTGGATGGAAGTCATGCTATATGCTGTGGCCAAGAGGTTGCCATTACTCTCAACTCTTTTGTATAATGCTAGTCTGGTATAAAGAGTAATTTTATTAGTCAAGAGCTTGATGAGTGCCATTTGTGAAGGCTGGTGATGGTTGCTCCACTAACACTAGCATTTCTGAATCTGAGTGCTATACTGACGTTTGCAATATACCTTGCAAAATTTTTGCCAAGTGTACAGCAGAGATTGAGCTCTAACAAGGTAATATGGCATCCTGCACTCCCCCCCCCCCAGTGTCTATAAATGATTACAAACGTGATTGGTTAATGACAGCATATAAACTGCCAAACATTTTTAAGAACAGTTTGCCACTTTACAAGCTGTCATTGTACAATCACTTGGGGGTGTTCTGAGAAATGCCTGAGGAAATTAAACTGGGAGAATATAACATATTGAGTTAAGGTCAGTCTGAAGTATTTCACAGTTCCTGAGTCACAGAAACAATTACAGTAGAAGTTCAGGGGATGCTGTACATGCATGCAAGTGATGCCCAAACCACAACCACATCTGCACAAACCACCCAGGGAGGTATACGTGTCCCTAATTGCCAAAATTCGAGAGAGCTCAAATTAGAAGTAATAAAAGAGGCATTAAGAGAATGGAAAAGCCCAATAATGCTCATCCCTAAACCTGATGGAAGCATCAAATTCTGTAATGACTTCAGCAAACTGAATAGCATTGACAAAGTTTGACAGCTATCCCATGTCCCTAATTGATGAACTGATAGTAAACCTGGAAAAAAAAAAAACAAGACACATAACACTGGCCAATACCAATTTAACCACCTGGTAAGAAAAACAGATTTTGTAACCCCAGAAGGTTTGTTTCATTATGCAGTGCATTTGTCTTACATGCACCATCAGTCACATTTTAGAGACTGATGGATAAATACTGAAGCCCCACTCATAATATGCCAATTCACATATAGATGATGGTGTCATCCTTTAAGAGGACAGGGAGTCTTATTTATCAGAACTGCAGGCTATGTTAGAATCTACAGGACATGCAGGATTAACTGGAAGTGGTAGAAAAAATAAATTGGGCATAGTAGAAGCCAAATATTTGTCATACCTTATTGGAAGAGGTGATGGTAAAATATAATTAGAAAAAAGTAGATGCTATAACAAACTGACCTATATCATTGGCAGTGAAGGCTTTCTTGAGCTAGCTAAGTACTACAGAAAATTTGCAGCTAAGTTTGTGGCCATTGCCTGTACTTTAAAAGATCTCACAAAAGGGGAATCTCATATCAAAATACCAAGATCTCGTGAGGCAGATAAAGCATTTGATGATTTAAAAGACTGTTATGTTATAAAGTAGTATGAGTGACGGGTCTGCTACAGGTGCTTATGTGCTACAGGTGTTCAGGTGCTAACAGCTCACAATACACCTGTTCACTGCCACTTGCTGGAAAAAGCAAGTACTTGAAGTCCCACTAGACTGCTCTCCCATTTCTATGTAGCTCTCCCAATACCTGACCTTATAAAACTATATAGCCCTACCAGAATGTAAACTCTAACCCTAAAACTGCCACTCATTTCCCAACCCTAGTCCTTACTCCCTTAGTCTAAACTTCTACTCACTTCTCCTTCCTAACCCTAAAATCCCCAATTGCATCCTAAGCCTAAATTCCCTGATCACTCCATAACACTAAAACTCCAGTCCCGTCCTCCAAAACCCAAAACTCTCTCACCCTGACCCTAAAACTCCCTTCTGCTCCCTAACCCTAACATCCTTTTGCTCCTTCCCCATGGTGGCTTGCCCAAACACTTAATTGAGTTTGAGGATGAGCAGCAGCTAAAATGAACTACAAGGCTCTTGTATCCTTGGCATCAAGACAGTGGTTTCTGAGCACTTGGAACCTGAGTGCCATTAGCAGTAACATAGCAAGGGTGGGGCGAAGAGGAGCAGCTGCTCTGGGTGCAAAGTGTTAGACCATGCAGTCACACCATTCTGATCACTCTTTAGTAATAGTGCATACTGGCTTTTAAATGTTGGCATCGCATCTGTGGTCAAAGCTAAACACTGTAGCACTCTGGGTGTGTCCTAATTGTTAGTTTGCTGCAGCTTAAACCACAAATAAATAGCTTTTCTGAGGCAAATCTGAATGATGTAGTGTTCCATGACATAAAAAGTAGCATCTGCTTGTTTGAACTGTAGCAAGTAGTTTGCTGCAGTTTAAAAAGAAAAAAAACACATTTTTTTTTTGTTTGTTTCTTATCTATTTTTTGAGATAAATTTGAGTATTGTAGCAATCTGTTTGTGGCATAGCATCTGCTTGCTACAAATATAGAAAGCCCTTTGCTATAGTTTAAAAATAAAAAAAAAATGTTTGGTTCTTATTTTTTTTAAATCCTAGTGTTGTAGCACTCTATGCATGGTATAAAGTATAGAATCTACTTGCTGCAAATCTCGCAAGCAGTTTGTAAGAGGTTAAAAGGAAAATTTCTGGTAAGATAAATCTGAGTGCTGTAGTTCTCCATACATGGTATAAAGTGTAGCATCTGCCATCTGCCTGCTACATTGTAACAAGCAGTTTGCTGCAGTATAACCAAAGTTGTTTTTTTTCTTCATAACTTAAGCTCTTTAGCGTACTGTATTCCAGATGCATAAATTGTAGCAACTCTTGTTACAAATGCAGCAAGCAGTTTGCTACAGTTTAAGGAAAGAAAAGTATTTTTTATGCTATTAGCTGTAGAAGGGAGTGATGGGGGGTTGCAGAAAATGGAAATGATTGGATCCTGCATTTCGGTATTTCAAGATCACCAAGTAAGATACTGGACCTTTTTTTTTTTTTTCCTCAAGGGGTGCCAGATCACGGAATGGCTCCATGGACTGGATGAGCCAGCTATGCCTCTGCCCATTAGGGACTCCTGACTTCAGATGCATCAGAAGTAGGTATAAAGGAAATGACCTCTAGCATCAAATTCAGACCACAGTTCATAACACATATTCTAAAACAGTACCTGTGCTCACAGCACATCACCTAATTCCTTTTGTTCTCCAATTTCCATTTTACTCTTACTTCCACAGCACATTGACAATATCCAATTGCTGTTAATGTTTTAAATTAGCCCCTTAGTTTTCTTCCATTCTTACTTTTTTTGCCTTTATATATGTTTATTTACATGATACTCCTTACCTGAAGCCATTATGAAACTGGATACATCTAAATAACCAACTAATAGTCATTGTTAAATTATATATATATTCTTCTGATCAATGTCCAGACTTCTAAATTTTGTACAAATGCTACATGATGTTAATCAAAGCTTTGTATGGTTGTATTTGTGCTGTTTCTTAACCCTGTAGCATTCCAGACTAAACCTGAAATTTGTCATTTGTAATAAGTGTTATATCTCATTTAATAATTTCAAATCAATGTCTGTCAAATCAATTAAATACAATTTATAGGATCATAGGATCATAGGAAGTTACTAGGCTATTGGCCCTGAAGCCCTTACAAGCCTAGCCAAGAATTTAGTCCATGTTCCACAAGTTGGCACCTTATGCCACTGTCAAGCAGAGACACAAATGGAATCCCAGGGGTGTATTTTCTGTTCCCCATCCAGTTATCTAGGTTGCTCTTAAAAAGGTTTTATGAGCTACTCTGCTTTACATGGAGAGGGCGTCCATTCCACAAAAGGGGGAGTTTCTGGGACACAAATCTGTCCTGCCAACAAGTCCTACTGATGTCACAGACCGGGTTGAGGTCATGCGTCTGGGTTACTCGAGTGGAGCTTGACTTGTGGAGCTTGACTTGCAGATATGCAGCAGTCTCATCAGGGCGGGGTCTGAGATTGCTTTGTATGCCAGGCAGAGGTCACCTCTGAGGAGACTATAAGAGACCGAGTAGAGAGACAGGGCTTTTCACCTATCTATGTAGGGTAGATGTTTTAGTCCCTGGATTCTCCCTCTGGGTGAAGAACCTCTGTGGTCTCTCCAGCTGCTGCATGTGCTTTGTGAAGTACATGCCGAAAGGGGCATTGTATTCAATACTTGGTCTTATAAGGGAAGATTACTGGGATGGTATGGCCATCTTGTCTCTGGATGAGATACTCTTACTAATGAGGTGGGCCATGTAGAAAGCTTTCCATACAACAGAGGCAATATGGTGGTCAAAAGTCAGTTTGCTATCAACCTGGGTGCCTAAGTTCTTCACGACCGATTGTGTGCTTAGTGCCTTATCATCAATGAGATAATTTGTGGAGATGTCAGTCTCCCCAAAATAACATTACCATCATGCTATGTAAGAGACAAAGGGTACTCTGAACTAGTTAAAAGACATACCTAATAACAATATGCATACTTAACCTGCAAAATTTCAAGACAGAAGAAAACATTTCTCTGCTAAAATACTTTATTAAAACACCTCACCTCATCAAAAGCTTGGAGTTTCTATGAGTCTACCATACTTACAACAAAAAGACATTTTATGAAACACTGCCTATAACATTGCAGGAATCTCTAAAATAGGCATGAGTGCATATAAAACTTTGGAGGGCCATCAGTTCTGTGGGGATTTGGGAGAAAATTGAAGCACCCTACAAAAACCCATACGGACCCAGACAGAACAAGCAAAGTGTGCACACAAGACACCCAAGCCAAGAACCAAACTGTAGGACCCTACATTGTTGAACAGGTGCTATAAAATGAAAGTTCATAAAAATCTCATTCAAGTTTTCCAATACTAATGCAGTCTAAATGTATGATTTTCCATTATTTTCCCCACAAAATGGAAAAGTGGCTTATATGAATATGACCCAGTGTATCATGTGACATGTAAGAGGTAATGGAAAAGTTGCATTTCTCTTTGTGCATGCATCGCCATATACATGTAAAATAATGATATGATTATAATGCATGCTGGTACTTGTCTTACATGCATACATTGTATTATTTTCTTTTCTTTCATGATAAAAAACTGTGTTTGTCTGGCAGACTAACATTTGTATATATGGCAAAATCACACACTGGCCAATGTCCAGCTAACAGCTGGCTAACATCTAACACTCCATACTGTCACTTCCTAATGTCATTAATTCTCCCATTGAAGGACATGTACATGTACATGGTTTCAAAACTAACTGCTTTAAGAGCTTGCTGTTTGTGTCTGCTGTATATCAGATTGATTGTAAATGAAAGAAACGTACAGAAACAATAAATACAGATTTCACAAATGCTGATTATAAGAGCTATAAATCTGTAATCCCAAAAACGTGTTTGTGTAGGTGAAACAACTAGGGGGGATCTATATTAACTCAGCGAACGCTCAAAATAGTGAATGCTGATTTATCAACCCTTTAAGAGCAAAACCTGACAATCCCAAAGACACAGAACAGCGATTTTTTTTCCCAGGGAAAAAAATCGCTGTGCCATTTTCAGGACTTTGCCATTTCCTCCACTGTGGCGCAATCTCGTAGTTGGTATATTTAAGTAGGGGGGTGTGGGAGACACTGCCCCCCACTTTATTTTATGTTTTGAACTTTTTTTTTTGTGTGTGTAACAGTGATTTTTTAAAGAAAGGATGTTCTTTTGCTTTCAACTCACTTTCCCCTTTTGAGGTAGAGCGCTTAGCCTTTACTCGGAGCTGAAGTGAAGTAAGAAACTCACAGTTTCCCACATTATAAGCAAGCTAGCATTAAACTGATTATTTCTACCATGCCCATGCCCTTTCTTTCACTGGCCAAAATGCTACTGAAACCTTGGCAATATGGATCATAGTCAGGGGTTCTTCCTCCTGTATTATGGAAAAAGTTCCTTGTACTTGTTTTGTTTCTGCAGTTATGTCTCTACATGTTATCTGTTTGTACACAGTCAGCAGGTTACATATTTATATATGGGGTTTACACGGTCAGTAGGTTACATGTTTACTATGTACTTCTCTGTTACACTGACACATAATGTGTCTTCTTATTTGCATTAGTACTCTATCAATCTGCTTTGTATATTTCTGCTGCTGTGCATTGTGTATTGGTGCTTGCTTGCATTGTGGTAGCTCAGTACATTTCTGTATGTTTTTGCTTTTTTCTAACAATTGTATGCATGTACCCCATAACAGAGTATATAATGTAGTGTTATTCATGCTCCTTCTTCCTATGGATTTCAATTAGAACTGCTATTTGTTAGCTAGTCTGTGTTTTTCTCTCATTCTGTTCAAGTTCTTCTTTTTTGACAAGTGATGCTGCTGGTGTTGGGATCTTCACAACATTATTATTCAATCACACTAGATTGAAGTACTCACTTCAGTATTCAGAAGTAAGACTGTTTGGCATTTGGCTTACAGGATTAAGGAGCTGTTTCCTATAGTACAGTGATGCAAAGTTTGATCCCCCTCAGCTTTCACTGCCTAACTGCATGGCTCTGAATAAGGCATTTAACCAGACCCCACTCCCGGGCTGAGCCTGAAGAAGGTCCATGGAGGTCAGTACTGTACCTTTGAAAATAAAGTCTTTTAAAAATCTAAATGCAGTAGTCACAGACTAGCAATATAGCTGAAGACTGAAAGTATAAAAATATAATCACCAAAGCATACTCTAAGTGCAAAACATTTTAAGCATGTTTTTCTATCTACTGAAAATTTTCAAAAGGTAGCACTGTATTTTCTAAAGCAATCCCACATATGTAAAGAATCTTTAATAATGCTTCCTCTCTGCAGTAATCTTTATTTTTGTGCCATGTATAGGAGTGCATGGCTTTAATTGCATAGTTTAAGGATCTGTGTCTTATTACAGTGTACATCATGTGTTGAGTGCCAGCATTGTTTTCTGACCCATTTCTTTGTGTTTTATGTACTATTGTGTCCTTTAGCTTAACCACAGTTTTGTCCAGCTGTGGCTGAAAAAGCCATCATGAGTATCACCTAATTAACAGGTAAATAAAGGTACAAGCAGATAAATACATCCTGTACAGTTGTATCTTTCTGCAAACTTTGTAATTATTGCTTGTGCTTGTTGTGATGACTGTGTCTCCTTTCTGCTTTCATGATTTATGTGACTGTTACGCATGTATCCTGCTAACTTTCCTTTGCTGAACATAATGGACAAGATACATGTTTTAATGTTTCTGTGCAAGGCATTGTGGATTAAAATAAATTTCATTTCAGTTCTCTTCTTGTATGTGCCAGTGTGTAATTATTGTGTTAGATACATATCTTAATACATTCTGCTTATTGTAATAATCGTTATTCAAATGCTATTAATGCAGTTTATGCCAAGTATATGCTACATTCTGCTAGCACCAGATGACATTCACTCTTTTCAGAGTAAATTATTTGGCAACGACATATTTAAAATGTAACTTTGCTGCTACTTCACATTCTACAGGCAAATGGAACAGTGGTGCCACTCCGGAATAAGCAGGCATTCTTTCCTGTCTGATTTAGCAGATTTATGAAGTAGACAGCCCCAGGCAGTCAGTCAACAAACCTATCATTTATTGCATGGAACACAGTGGTCTCCTTGGATTTATTGCATAATTGCATCGTAATTTTAGAAAGAAACCATTTACAACACATATTGCCATATAATTTACAAATAAATCAGGAACAGAAATAACAGCAACAAGATAAATAGGATTGATTGTAAAAGCTGGTCATTTCAGAGCTTTAATTATGTACTGCTGGAATTTGACCAATATACACATGACATAGGCATTGCTAAGCTTTTCAAGGTAGTAATGTGATGCATTCTACACAAAACTTTGTTGAGCACGGTACGTGTAAGCAATAAATGTAGACAGAGCCATATACATTACAAACTGAATCTGAATTTTATATGCAGAATGGGACTAGTGCAGTGGCCTTTATAAGGCCAGTCCTTAAGCTAAAAGCATTTCTGCAAACCACCTAATATGGAGAAAGACAGGTTTTAACTTTTTTGCAGTCCTCTGTGAAGCATGCTGTTTAGAGAGACATTTCAACTCATCCATTCCCATTTCCTGATGTCTTGTTTGCAGTGGATGTAATTAGTGTTGGAATGTTTACTAAAGCAATACAATTAAATATTAACTACAATGCCCCGTGATGACATTAATATCCTTCAGTGGGGCTGTTTGAACCGGTACAAGCACACCATTTGACACTAGCATCCCTCAGTGAGGCTGTTTGAACTGGTAGAAGCACACCATTTGGCATTAGCATCCCTCAGTGGGGCTGTTTGAACTGGTACAATCACACCATTTGGCATTAGCATCCCTCAGTGGGGCTGTTTGAACTGGTACAAGCACACCATTTGGCATTAGCATCCCTCAGTGGGGCTGTTTGAACTGGTACAAGCACACCATTTGACATTAGTATCCCTCACTGGGGCTGTTTGAACCGGTAGAAGCACACCATTTGGCATTAGCATCCCTCAGTGGGGCTGTTTGAACTGGTACAAGCACACTAGAGGGGATAAATGTATCACCAAACACCATTATACTAGGTGACTTCAATTACCCTAATATAGACTGGGAACACTACTCAAGCCCAAACACCCTAGCCCAAAAGTTCCTGGAATTCATTAACTCAAATGCCATGGAACAACTAGTCACCATCCCCACAAGAGGAGAAAACATACTTGATCTCATCATCACGAACATGGGAGCACAATGTTCAACACCGGAAGTATACCCCTCACTGGTGAGATCAGATCACAAACTAATCTCGCTGGAGGTCCTCATCCCACCCCCACCTGAAATAAAAAGACCACAGTAAAGAACTTCTTGAAAGCCGACTTCACACTTCTAAAGACTAGTGTGGTCTCCTTTAAGGTCTCCGAGCCGGCGGAAAACAGTACTCAAGCTGCTGAATCACTTACAAATGCCTTCTACCAGCACCTGCAGGACTGCATGGATAAGGCAATCCCAAGCAAAACAAAGACTCTTTGTACCAAAGGCAAGCGTCCAGTCTGGTGGACCCCAGCCATAAACAAACTCTACAACAAAAGGAGGAAGCTACTACAAGATAGAGCAAAATCCTTAAAAGGTAAGACACCCTTGATCACTATAAGTAAAAACTAAGAGCTCTCATAAAATCATCCAAAGCAAATTTTGAGAGAAAAATAGCTAAAGACTCAAAAGACAATCATAAGGCCTTCTTTAGCTATGTTAGAAACCTGGGAGGAAACTCCCAGATATGTTCAGAACTAGTTCAAAATGATGTGAAGATTACTGATCCTACAGACATTGCCAACATACTGGCTGACAGGTTCAGTGCAAACTTCTCCCCTCCCCAAAAGGAGAGATATCTATACCAAGCGATTGCAGCCCCCAAACATCTCCAATGCCCAAGTGAGAACTGCTCACTCCAAAGCAAAAACACAGCATCCATGGGACCTGATGGTGTCCCCGGCTGTGTGCTCCACGAACTCAATGAGGAATTAAACCCACAGCTAGGACAGCTGTTTAATCATAGTCTTACCTCTGGATACATACCCAGGAGTGGCGCACTGCAACTGTGGTCCCACTTCACAAAGGCGGTGCCTCCACCGACCCTGGAAATTACCGGCCCATTAGCTTGACAAGCCTTATCTGCAAAGCCATGGAGAGGATCATAATGGACCTCATAAATAAAGACATAGGGAACTTGCAGACTTTGGATCCATCCCAGTTTGGCTTTGTCAAAGGCAGATCATGCCTTCTAAACTTGGTTGACTTTTTCGAAACAGTCACCAAAGCCATTGATGAGGGAAAGGCAGTCCATACAGCCTACCTCGATCTGGCGAAGGCCTTCGATACAATACCCCACTCGGGTATCATTGAAAAACTCATCAGCTTAAATGTTAACCCATACATCCCAAGATGGGTTGCAAACTGGCTGAGTGACAGTACCCACAGGGTCAGAGTTGCTGGCGCCATGTCAGACTCAAAGCCTGTCACATGTGGTGTACCACAGGGCTCAGTCCTGGGCCCACTCTTGTTTGGCATCTACTTTTCCAAAGTACAAGCTAACACAGGAGGGTTATGGCTGACAAAGTTTGCAGATGACTGCAAACTGGGTGCCATAGTAGGAAACACATCTGACACAGATATCCTTCAGAAGGGTCTCACAGAAACGGATAACTGGTGCCAGAGCCATGGCCTAAAGTTAAATGCCAAAAAATGCATAGTCATACCCTTCGGGAAAAACAAGGTTACCCCTAGCTACCAAATAGGTGGCAATCCACTGAGCACAGAAGAAGTTATCAGGGACCTGGGGACCCAGGTTGATAGTAGTCTGTCATTCGACACCCATGTAGCTAAAGTAGTTAGGAAGACCTTCTACATTGCCCACCTTATCATGAAGGGATTCTCATCTAGATCAAGGGAGGTCATAGTCTCCCTATACTCATCACTCATCAGACCAATGATTGAGTACAATGCCCCATTTGGAATGTATCTGACCCGACACTTGCAGCAGCTGGAGAGGCCACAAAAGTTCCTTACCAAAAGGATAAAGGGTCTCAAACATCTGTCCTATGCTGCCCGACTGAAAGAACTCCAGCTCTATTCAGTCGCACCGCTTGCTCAGAGGTGACCTTTGCCTAACATACAAGGCCATGTCAAACCCAGATTTGATGAATATGCTTCACCTCAAAAATCTAGATCCGTCAGAGCCACAAGGGCGGGAGACTTAAACCTCGACACGGCTATTAATAGGATGTGCTGGAGGGATAGATTCATCACCCAAAGACTCCCTATGCTGTGGAACAAAATCCCGGTATATGTGAGGCAGAGCACCTCGCTGGCCTTGTTCAAGAGAAATCTTGACCAATGGATGGGAGATCGCAGATATACCCCAGGGATTACCTCAGTGTCACTGCTCGACAGAGGCACAGCAAAATAATGGGTATAGTTCCCCATACTAAAGGGGTGGCGTAAGCCACAAAACTATGGGCTAGGCTTGTAAATGCCCTCGGGCAGATAGCCTAGTATGAACCTATGAACCTATGAACCATTTGACATTAGTATCCCTCACTGGGGCTGTTTGAACCGGTACAAGCACGCCATTTGTTGATTTATTTATTATTATTTATTTATTTTACATTTGTTAACCGGGTTAGTCTGGCTGAGCTTTTGGCTCATTTTCAGCAGAGACCCAGGGAGAAAAGCTCCTCAAGACTAGAAAACAATTTGTTAAATTTTAGTAACATAGTAGCAACAATCAGCTATAGGATCTTACAAGCAGAGACCTGGAGAGAAAAAAAGCTCCTCAGGCAATTCAGTTATACAGAGTATTAACAATTGGCAGACAAGTATGTGATTTGTTACAAACAAGGTTTTAAACAATTAGCAGAAGAAAATGTGACTAGTTACAATATTATTTAAGCTGCTTAGAACAAAATGAGTTAATAGTTAGGCAGATGCTTATTTAAAGTGGGTAGGATCTAGTTGTATAGGAGTTTGGAAACAAGAAAGGAAAGTAAGAATGGCTAGTAGGAGATGTAGGGAGGTAGAGTATAGGAGACAGACTAGACAGGTAGGTTGTTTTGAGACTGCATGAATTAAGAATGGTTGGTGATAGAGGAAGGGAAGAGGTAGAAGAGGCAGGGGAAGAGTGTTAGAGATACATTAAGAGTGAGGTGGTGAAATAGGTGAAAGGATGGTGGTTTCAGGGTGGTTAGCTACAGTGGCAAGACAACTTTGTTTTTAGGTATTTCCTTGTGGCTAATTTGAGACTTTTGCTGTGCTGGAGGGATTTTATTTCCAAGGGGAGTTGGTTCCAGGATACAGTTGAGTTATAGTTATAGAGAATGCAGCCTATTTTGGTTTTGGGTTTGTAGATGTCTAATAATTCTTGATTTGAGCTGTGTAGTGTCCTTGCAGGGGAATATTTGGATATGATAGTGGAGAGGCTGGGGCAGAAGGAGGACAGGTAGAGGATAGAGTGGATGATTTGTAGTTGGTATAGTTGGAGCAGCTGAGGGAATTCTAGCCAGTCTAGTTGCTGTAGTGCTAAGCAGTGGTGTGACGTGTAGGTTTGGTTAGCTGCAAATCTGGTGATCTTATTATAGGTAGTTTCAAGTTTGGATATAAGTGTAGAATTTAAGTTTGTGAATATGTGGCAGCTGCACAGGAGTGTTGAGAGTAATAAAGCCTGGGAGAGAGTTATTCGGGCAGTGTTAGTTAAGTATTTCTTGCTATGGAAAAGGTGTCCAAGTTTCTGATGAGTTCTTTTTATTGAGTTAATAATATGGAGATCAGACTTGGCTCATCATCTATTGTAACACCTAGCAATTTAGTACTAGATTCAGCTGAGATGATAGTGTTGTTGCAGGATAAGATGGTAAATGTACTTTTGAGTGTGGTGATGTTTTTAGGGAGGAAGAGTAGGAGCTTAGTTTTTTTTTGGATTAAGTATTAGTTTGCTATCAGTAAGCCAAGTTTCAATGGTGTGGAAGGATGCCTGGGTAGTTGAGTGGAGGTCAGCTGGGTTGTCAGCAATGGTTATAACAGTTGAGTCATCAGCATATTGCACAAGAGAAGACTGGGGACAAAAGGAGTAGAGCAAGTTGGTGAAAATATTAAAGTAGTGGTCCAAGTATGGACCCTTAGGGGACTCCCATTTGTACAGTGAGAGGGGAGGATAGTGCAAAGAGCCATTTAACTGATTGCTGGTGGGTAAAGAGATAGCTGGAGAAACAGGAGATAGT
This sequence comes from Protopterus annectens, assembly GCF_019279795.1. NCBI lineage: Eukaryota > Metazoa > Chordata > Ceratodontiformes > Protopteridae > Protopterus > Protopterus annectens. The sequence goes on from NC_056733.1 coordinate 1,315,482,045, forward strand.
AGGGGGAGAGAAATGTAAGTTAGTGAGTTTATCTTGAAGGAGTGGATGAGAGACAGTGTCAAAGGCTTTAGAAAGGTCAAGGAATAGGCATGAGACAAGTTCATTGTTATCCCGAGCTAGGGAGACTATGTTGGTGAATGATATGAGTTCAGTAGTTATACTGTGCTTGGGACAGAAACCATGCTGTGTGGGTGTGAGAAGGTTTTCCTGGTGAACATAATGGATTACCTGCTTGTGAATGCATTTCTCTAGGATTTTTGAGAGTAGAGAGAGTATGGCAATCGTTCTGTAGTTGGATTTGTCTGAGGAGTTGCCCCCTTTGTAAATGGGTAGAGTAAAGAAATTCTTCCATACAGTGGGGACATAGGATTCAGAAATGGATCGGTTGATTAAGATGGATACAGGATAGGCAAGAGGTTCAGAGGCAATCTGCAGGAAGTAAGAGGGGAGCTTGTCAACAGATGGGGAGCAAGGTTCAAGTTTAGAGAGTAACGACTTTACATAGTTAGTTGATACTGCTTTTAGAGAGAAGGAGTTAGGAGGGTTTGGAAGAGGTCTAGAGTTTGTGGAGGTGCTAGTGTTGTTTCTGGGGAGGGGAGAGAATTTATTATGGAGATTATTGAGTTTATAAAATGATTGTTAAATTTGTTGGCTATGTCTTCAGGTGTTGCATTGGGACCTGGGTTAGGAGAGGAAGGGTTTCCTGGATGGAGTCTGTTTAATAGAGCTCCAGAATTTCTTTGGGACTGATTTGAGAGTAGAGGGAGGATTGGTGTAGAAGTTTATTTTGTCATAATGGATGATTATTTTTAAATTTTATTTCTGAGTGCTTTACATTTCTGAAGAAGAGAAGGGGTCCTAGTTTTAGTCCACATTTTTCAAATCCTATCCTGGTCTTTCATGAGGGTTCTGGTTGATTTAGTGAGCCAGGGAGCAGTATTAGATTTGATTCTAATTGTGCAAAGAGGAGCAAGGGAGTTAAGAATGTTTAGGAATGTAGTGTTGAAGGAGTGGGCAGCTTCATCTAAAGGCAGAGTGGTGAGGTAAGACCAGTTAATTTTGGACAGCTGGTGAATAAAGGAGTTAGGACAGAAATGAGAAGGTGAGCGGGTGGTAATAAATTTGTTAGGTTTGGTAAGGTGGGGAGTATGTCTGGTAACTGTTATAGGGCAGTGGTCGCTGAGGGCATTTGGAAGGGTTTGGTAGTTATGATAGTTTTGAGGGTGGAGGACCAATATCCAGTCAAGAAGAGAGCTAGGTAGGTGAGATTTATTAATGTAGGTTGGGGTTGTGATTAGCTGCTCAAACCCATGTAGGTTTATACAGGAAGTGTTGGGAGCTTGTATTGTAAGCCAATCAATATTTACAACTCCCAGTATAATTATTTTATTGTGGATGGTATGTGAGAGGTGAGATAGGATGTTCTCAAGTGTGTTAATATTATCACAAGGGGGAATATAGATTGCTGCGACAGTTATGGTGTTGAAACTGTTAAGCCTGAAGTTGGTCAGTAGGAGTTCAGCTACACCTTCCAGATAGAACTTAGCTAAAAAAAAACTATCAGCTAGTCGAGGGACACTTACTAGAGATGCTACACCTGGAGGGATTTCAGCTGCAATTAGAGCTAATATGGCATCCAGGGTTTTTAAAACCTTTGGCGTGTTGTACCTGAGCAATCACTTAGGAGGGTGGGGGAAGGGAGGGAAACCATCAACTGGAATTTAAACTAGTAGGGGAGAATCCAAGGCACTCTGCTAACCTTGCTAATTATCAAAGGACATCCAAGGAAATAAGGTAAACATACAGGCACCCTTGCTCAAGGACTGGAAGGTTTCTCCATGAAAAACTATGTGTAGAAGTGCACCACAGGTAGAAGTTTTATGCAGCTTACTAGTCTGCAATGGCAGATTTTATTCTCTTTCATATTTGTATTCCCCTTAGTTCATTGTTTGCTGCACACAATGTAACTAAAGATAAAAGCAGCTGGAGACTTTGCACCTCTGTTTGGTGTTTAGTGAAGGACAAGTATTGAGGAGGAGGGACTGAAGGCTATGACTATTGAGAGGGGCTGAATACCTTAACATACAACAAATTATCAATAGTGAAATGGATGAAAGGGGTGGGGGTGGGCTAAGAGGAAGAAAGTTTGCAGCTGATTGCCCCCTTGGGTATGCACTCTAGCTGACTGTAACAGATTTTAGCAAGGCATAACAGTAGTCACAAAAGCTGGCACCTACACTACACAAGTGGCAACAAGGTTCCTGAAGTTAAACCTGGGGCTACAGTCTATTTTTGGATGACTGCTGGTTAGAGTTTTCTTTCTTGACGATTTCTCTTGATGATGTTTAAGTATGTTTTTCTTGCTCTATGCACTGTTTAAAAAAAAAAGCATTTCAAATTATGATAATTATTACATATAAATATTATTTAAGTTTCATAAAATAAGGGGAAGTGTGACAAAATAGAAGCCCGGTAATTTTTTTCTGCAAAACATTTGGACCATATAGGAAGCATGTTTTTTATCATCATGGGCAGATTCAATAGACCAGTGATCTAATCTTCTACAATGTAATATTTTACCTCACTGTAACCTGAACTTATTATGCAAGACATATGTATTTTCCTGTGTATGTTTGTATGCAACTATGCAGTATTTTATCTGGCACATTACTTGCCTAATTATCATGCTAGTTGAACTTTGATGTACTTGTTTAGCTATGTAACATTTTTCCCTGAGCCTCCACTGAAAGAGGTCTTGCATGACCCATTTGGACAATCCCAGTAAACAAATTCAGTAAATAAATAAATAAATAAATAAATAAATAAATGATACTGGTATGTCACACATATGTACACAAGTTCATGCAGTCTAGTGGTAAGTGTGCAAAATCACAAAGTACTGTATGCATTTTTTGGAAGAATTTTAAACAGAAAACCACATTCCTTGAAATGTAGCAGTCTGGGAGAACACATTTATTTATGTTTACATTTGTTAACTGGGTTAGTCAGACTGGGCCCAGATAGCCCTTTTTTAGTGGAGACCCAAGAAGAAAAGCTCCAGGAAAGTAATTAGTAAAAATAAGAGAAAAAAATAACAATTCAAGTTGTAAGATACTTAATAGAACAAAACAGAGAAAGAGAAATGTACAACAGAACTATTTACAAAGCAAATGTACAGTATTTTGAGAATGCAGTAGCAATATGTTTAAGAAATTTGGTTAGCAGTTAGGGGTCGCCACAGCAGATAAACTGTTTCCATTTCTTCCTGTCCTCTGCATCTTGCTCTGCCACTCCAACCACCTGTATGTCCTCTCTCACCACGTCCATAAACCTAATCTTAGACCTCCCTCTTTTTCTGTTACCTGGCAGCTTCATCCTTAGCATCTTTTTCCCAATATACTCTGCATCCCTCCTCAGCACATGTCCAAACCAATGTAATCTTGCCTCTCTGGCTTTGTCTTCAAACCTTCCAACCTGGGCTGACCCTCTAATATACTTATTCCTAATCCTGTCCATCCTCATCACACCCAGTGCAAATCTTAACATCTTCAACTCTGCCACGTTAAGCTCTGACTCCTGCCTTTTTGGCAATGCCACTGTCTCCAACCCATATAACATAGCTGGTCTCACTACCCTCTTGTAGACCTTCCCTTTCAGGTATTCGTCTATCACAAATCACTTCTGACACTCTTATCCACCCACTCCATCCTGCCTGTACTCTCTTCTTCACCTCTCTTCCACATTTACCATTACTCTGAACTGTTGATCCCAAGTATTTAAACTCTTCCACCTTCACCACCTGTACTCCCTGCATCCTCACCATTCCTCTATCCTTCCTCTCATTCACATACATATATTCTGCCTTAGTCCTGCTGACCTTCATTCCTCTTCTCTGTAGATTATATCTCCACCTGTTCAGGGTCTCCTCCACCTGTTCCCTACTCTCACTACAGATCACAATGTCATCTGCAAACATCATAGTCCACGGGGTCTCCTGTCTGATCTTGTCTGTCAACCTGTCCATCACCATTACAAATAAGAAAGGGCTCAGAGCTGATCCTTGATGTAATCCCACCTCCACCTTAAATGCATCCGTTACTCCCACTGCAAACCTCACCGCTGTCACACTACCCTCGTACATATCCTGTACCACTCTTACATACTTTTCTGACACTCCCGACTTCCTCATATAATACCACAACTCCTCTCTAGGCACCCTGTCATATGCTTTCTCTAAATCCACAAAGACACAATATATAGGTTGAATTTTAATTGGTCATCTATAGCAACAATTTGGTGTTTGAGTCGGCAGTGATAATTGCATTATCTAAGGATGAGATGGTGAAGTTTTCTTTAGCTGGTTTAAGGTATTTTGTAAGGAAAAGGAGAAGCTTGGTCTTTTTGGAGTTGAGAAGCAGGGTGTTTTCAGCTAGGCATTGTTCTACTAGGTGTAGAGATTGTTGAGTGACAGCATGGAAATTTTGTATATTGTTGGAGGTATTAATAATTGTGGAATCATCTGTGTACTCTATTAAGGTAGAGTGGGGGCAGGAGACATGGCGGTTATTTGTAAATATATTAAAAAGTAGGGGGCCCACGATAGAGTCCTGGGGAACCCCAGTGACAACAAGATGGAAAGGAGAGAAGGATGTTTTTGTCATATGACAGACTGATATCTGTTTGTCAGGTAGCTGTTAAACCAGGAGGTAGAGAGTTGTAGGTTGGAAAGTTTATTTAGGAAGATGGGATGGGAAACAGTATTAAATGTTTTGGATAAGTCAAGGAATAGAGCTGGTACGAGTTTATTATTATCTCTAGCTTGGCCAATGTTGTGTGTAAAAGATAGGAGGGCAGTGGTAGTACTGGGTGAGGGTTGGAAACCATGCTGTGTGGGTGTAATTAGGTCTACCTGTAAGAGGTGGTTTAGTATTTGTCTATGTATACATTTTTGCAGTATTTTGGATAAGGGGAATAATATGGCAATAGGCCTGTAATTTGAGGGTTCTGTTGAATTTCCTCCATTATGGAGGGGTATTATGAAGAATTTCTTGCAGATATCTGGTACTGTATTTTCTTGGCTGGATCTATTGATAAGTGTAGATACAGGGTATGCTATGGATCTGGCTGCATGTTTGAGAAATAATGGAGAGTGTTTGCCGGCTGATGGGGAAAAGAGTTTGAGTTTGTTAAGAACTGATCTGATGAAGGCAGTTGCTACAGGTGCTAGGGAGAATGAGAGAAGAGATGAGGTGGGAGGTGGAGTCTTAATATCGAGAGTATCTAGTTGAGTAAGGTTTTTCATTGTTTCAATGAAAAAGTTGTTAAGTAGAGTTGCAGTTTTACTAGAAGGTTTGTTAGGGAAGGGGTTTGGTGATGAGGGGTTCCCTGGAGATAGTAATTTGTTTACTGAGTGCCAGAAGTTCTTCGAGTTGGAAAGTGGGTTGCTCAGAAATTTTTGGTAAAAAAATGTTTTGTCCAGTATGACCTGCTATTTTGTTTGGTTGCAAAGCTGTTTATATAAGTTCAGGTGGAAAGTTGAGTTGCTATTTTTTTCCATGCTCTCCAGGCACTGTCTCTGTTATTCATAAGGGATCTTGTTGCCTGGTTTAGCCATGGTGCGTAATTACATTTTAGCCTAATTTTTCTACTGGGAGTGAGGGTGTTAAGTGTTTCTAGGAATATATTATTAAAGCTTTGAACAGCCTCATTAAGGGATAATGTGTATAAGAATGACCAGTTTACAGGGGACAGTAATTCGTTTAGGGTGACAGGGCTGTAGATTTTAAGGTTATGAGACTCTTTGAATTGGTGACTCTTGTTAAGCATGGGAGAGTGTCTTACTACTGAGGTAGGGAGGTGGTTACTAAGGGAGTTAGGTAATGTGGAAGGTTATGAAAGCATTGGTGTTTGGATACTAAAATCCAGTCGATGACCAAGGCATTCTGGAAATATTTTTGCCAGTGCATGGGCAAGGTGATCAGCTGTGTAAAGCCATAACGGTTTATAGAGTAGATATGGGTGGCAGTATTAACAAGGTTCCAGTCAATATTCATATCCCCAAAGATGATAGTTTCACAGGAAATGGATATAGAAATCCAAGAAAGATGCAAATTACTTGAGTACAACTAACAATAATCTTGTTCATACTGCCTAGTGGCCCATATCATGGCTGAAAGGGATCTGTGACTGAGCTACATACCTGGCTTACCAATAAAATAATGAAATGAATAAATCTCCATAGAGCTCATCACTGTGAACTTTATGGTAAAGTTAAGCAATTGTCATGAGGAGCCAAGATTAGTTACATGCTAGCAATTTATACACAAAAGGTAATTAATTACAGTGAATATACATAATTTATTTCACAAATCTTTTAGTTTGAAAAACAAAGAATTATGTATCTGAAAGTTTGTCGTCAAAAAGCAAGTCTCAGAAATTGTTTTGTTTAAAAGCTTCAACATTCAGAATACACAGAGAAGCTGAAAGCAGCCATTTTGAACTTTGACCCCTGATTTCACACTGACACATCGCAAATTCAAGAAGTAAACTGTTTCAGGAAGTAGAACTGCTGTAAATGCGATTTTGTGATGAAAAACGAACTTTATGATATCTAAATGTGAGTTTTTCTTTATAATAACTTACTTATTTAAGATGTAACTTATAAAATATAAAAGTTATAATGATTTTAAATGACTTAATATGCCATAGTAAACAAATGAGATATTTTAGAAGGCATAGAAGGTAAAACACATGTACACTTGTTTTTGAAAGCTTATATGACTGCTGCACTTTAATGTATATAGATGCTTATGATTTAAAGATATGTAATGTTATAAATCATTTGCCTTGACTAACAGACAAGTATATGTATCATTATGATTATATTTCAGAAGAAATTGTCATGTGACATATTTTAAAGCTGCAGTTCAGATATATAAAATACAGATGGCTTTCATCACAATGATTTATGTATAACTAGGAATCAATATTGCTGTGCAGTATGTTCTTTTAACTTATGCATGAGAATAATTATTTTATTTAATTGGCAATAATAAATATGAGAAGGAAGCTTTTGGTGCAAGTAATTTAAAGTTTTAAAGCTTTTAACTGTATTACTATGGCAGAAAGTGGGAATACCCTAATATAAGTAATGTCTGAGTCATAATAGCCTAAGATAATAAATGTTATTGAATTCAAATGAGCATAAACATATAATAAGAACTTATTCTTACAAACTTTTATTAAACTACCATATGGATATTCCCTTTCTCTCTCTCTCTCTCTCTCTCTCTCTCTCTCTTCTTTGCTCCCATTATCAAGATTGTTAGAATGCTATTTTGATTATGAGTTTATTATATAGAATAGATGTACATAGCAATATTAGTTGTTTCTAAATGTTTTATATGTTTATATGAAGCTGTTATATAAATTGTTTAGCCTTGTTATAGTAGATAATCAAATTAAATGAGGTTAACTTTAGTTAATAATAGTTAGTATCAAATTAATTTGGTGGCAGCTGAAGTACTGCTGCTTAGGATAGGGGGATAACTTGAGTGGTATTTGCTAAGTTGGAGTTTTCAACTCCAGGCTGGGTGCAATGTTTAATCCAAACATTATTTTCACCTGATTATTGTTGTGTGTATATAGTTTTGACATCCACATCACATTTTATAAACTCATTGTCACTACAAATAAAAGTGAAAATTACACAAAATTGCATAAGATTTTCATTAAATACAGCTATAATTAATGGAACACCTAAAGGAGGAGACATAATAATACTTATTTTACTAATTGTTATTCTGATTATATGTTTTATATGCTTATAAAAGTTAAATGGTATCTCTAAAAGGAATTTCTTTAAACATTAATGGATTGAATAACCCATGTAAAAGGGCAAGTTTAATGAGATATATTAATTTGCATAGAGCCAATTTAATATTCCTTCAAGAAACACATCTCCTGAAAAAGGATATAGATAAATTAGCCACTAATAAATATACAGTCTTGGTTAGCTCAGAACACACACAGAAAAAAAGAGGAGTGGCTATCTTATGGAACAAAAATATGCCCATACCTAAAACTATTAAGTCTTATAAAGATGATAAAGGAATGTTCTGTATGGTTACAATACAGATTAATGGGAAAATATATACATTAATCAATGTATATTGGATACCAGGAATTGGCATTAAGACAGTGAAACACCATCTCAATAAGATTATATCATTTTCTATAGGAGATATTATTTTAGCAGGTGATTTTAATTGTATCCTACATGAAAAAGATACTACTACTATAGGAAAAAGGAAATTACATCTAATGCAAAACATTTAAAGGATTTTATTAATTTATATCATTTGAATGATATTAATAATCAGATAGATTCTAAATCATTACCATGCACTTTTTTTTCTAACAAATATAAAACTTATTCAAGAATAGATAGAGTCTTTATTTCTAACCAAATGGTAACAGACTTAATTAATTCCAAAATCATTTCATGTCCTATATCAGATCATAATTCAATTGTCTTTGAATTTATGGTAAAGAGTACTTATAATGTTCAGATCAAAAGAATACCAGCATACTTAACTCAACTAAAGGACTATAAAGATTATATACTTACAGAGGTGCAACATTTCTTAGACTTAAACACTACACCTGATGTCTCTGTTATTTACATTTGGGATGCTCTAAAATTATATTTATATGGACAAAGTATCAGATGGTATAATAATAAAAGGAAATCTTGGGACAAGGAATTACTAGATATTCAAAGCAAATTAGACTCATATAAACATAATAATAAAGAAAATATTATGGACAAAAAAGTAATTGAGGAAATAAATAAATTAAATGAGAAATACAAAGAAATTTTAAGCCATAAAGTCAAAATAACATTAGAGAAATATAAGTTTTTGTCTTACTCAATAAGTCCCAAATACTTACATAGACTTAAAAATAAAACAAAAGGCTGAATAAACAAAATCATATCAAAGAAATTTTCTCTCCAGGGAAAAAGAAGAATGTTTCTAGTTTACCAGAAATATTAGATGAATTTAGAAATCACTTTCATAAAATTAACCACAATAACATTAATATGGATTCTAAAGATAAAATAAAGAAATTTATAACTACAAACATGAACAAAAACTTAATAAACAACAGACTAAATTAATAGATAAAAATATTTCATATACAGAGGTTATTACACAAATAAACAAACTTAAATCAAACAAAGCACCAGGTAATGATGGTATTATACCAGAGATTTATAAAATTCTTCCTAAAAGTACTTACTCATTAATACATAGGGTTTTCATTTCAGCTCAAAATGAGTTAACAACTCCCCCATCCTGGCAATACACATTTATTTCACCAATTTTAAAACCCAATAAAGACCCAACCAGATGCACTCCATATAGACCTATTTCATTACTTAATGTTGACTATAAAATGTTTATGAGTATTTTTGCTGACAGATTAAAGACAATCATTCCAGGTATAATAGATATAGATCAGACAGGCTTTATTATAAATAGAAATACTTTTGATAATATAAGGAGAACTTTAACGCTAATTGATTATGCAAACAGGAAAAAGAAAGACTTAACACTTATTAGTCTTGATATAAGTTCAGCATTTGACTCAGTAAGCTGGGACTACTTGTTTATCTTATTGAAGTGTACAAATTTCTCTGATGCATTTGTGAATTTAATTGAACATCTATATAAAGGAGCATTGGCTTACATTAAGATAGGAACATATGTCTCACAAAAAATACCCATATTAAAAGGTACAAAACAAGGGTGTCCACTTTATCCACTATTATTTACTTTAATAATGGAGCCTTGGGCTAATTTGATTAGAAACAGCACTGATATAGAAGGATTTGATATAGATGAAAATACGATATCTAAAATTCAACTTTTTGCAGATGATGTTCTAATTACGTCAGCAGGAACTAACTCTTCTATGCAGTCATTATTTGATAAAATGACAGATTTTAAAAATATCTCTGGTTTGATATTTAATGAAGAAAAAACTAAAATATTACCTATATATGCACGAAAAAATGTCCTCACTAATGATTTTCACAAATATATACCCAACTCAGGTCAGATAACTTACTTAGGTATAATATTAACTAAAGATATTAAATCTATTATACATAATAATTATAGTAACTGTCTTCATAATATACAAAATCTTTTCAACAGCTGGAACAATATGTTTTTTACCATGGAAGAGAGACTCACAATTATTAAAATGATAATATTCCCTAAGATATTATACTTAATACAATCAATAATACTCCCACCTACAAAAATAATTATTAAGAAATTGAATTCACAAATGTTAAATTTCTTATGGGCACCTAATAGACCTAGGATTGCATTAAAGAAACATACTAATAGCTGGTCTCAAGGGGGGATTTCATTTCCAGACTTTAATTTATATACTATCTCTTCTATTATAAAAGTTATTACTTTGTTAATAGATCAGTCATATGTTGCAAAATGGAAAGATTATTGGGAACTAATTAGCATTCACTTCATGAAAATATCATTAATACATAAAAATACTATTATAAATAACCCCATGTTATGGTTACTAAAAGAATTTTGTACTTCATCTATTACACCAAAATATATAGCTAGTTACCCATTAAATATTATTATTAGATATCGTAATTTTATATTTATGCATCCTAAATATAAGGAATGGAATTTTATCCTATTCCCTATAATGTATACACAAGATATTCTTTTATCATCCACCTCTGAAAGAATTCTTCTAGTCACAGAGAATGATTTAAAGTATTGGTATCAGTTGCTGTCTGACAATAATGTAAAAAATTTAGACTTCTTAAAGCAAGAATTTGATTTGAGAGAAACATGTTGGTTAGAAATTCAGACTTTTAGACAACATCTTATTAATAAACTTGATTTAATGTCTTTAACAGTTAAATAATCTGTCCCAATTCAGATTGATTACTTGATATTAAATTTACAACATAGGGTTTCTGATAAAGGTAAGCTCTCACACATACATAAAATTATTAGAGAAGAAACTCATTACAGTTCAGATACTTATTGGAATTATTTCATTTCCATTAATGGTGAATCACCAAAACAACAAGATGAACAATATATATTGGAATCTGCTTATAAAACTACTTCTTCCATTAATTGGAGACTTTTTACTTGGAAATTTTTACATAGATCTTTCTATACACCTTTAATGATGAATAAAATAAACAATAAAGACAACTTGTGTAAGAGATGTAATGTAGAAATAAATGCTGATTGGGCACATATGTTTTATGACTGTATAAAATTGAAGGAATATTGGATGTTAATCAATGATTTTTTGCAGGCTCTTTTCACAGATAATTTCATTGTCTCTAAATCACTTATATTATTTAACACTCCTGTTCCTAAAAGTGTTAAAAAAGTTAAACTTCCCTTATTATGGTCTATTCTAGCAGTGGCTAGAAAAATAATAACCAGAAATTGGATTTCAGATACTCCTCCTTCATTTAATGAATTTAAAAATGTTATGACTGAAGTGTGTCATATGGAACTAATGACAATAAAGGCAAGAACTACTAGAAAAATGTCTTACTATACTATATGGGATACTTTACAAAACCTGTTAAAAAAGTCTTAGTTTCATTAGTAAGACATTACAGTTTAATCAATTGATTTGATTGGTAGTGGATGTCTCTGTAAATATTTTGGTTGTTTTATCAAATGTTATAACTATTTACATTTTAATTGCTTGTATAAGATTGTTATGATATTTATTTTGTATGTTAAAAACAATAAACTTGTTTAAAAAAAAAGAAATTGTTTTGCATCTGTTACTTTGGCTAGAAGAATTTCTAAACCTATATATTTAAATTTTCCAGGATTTTTATGTCTTATTTTGGTAAATTGTTTTGATTTGCCTGTTTTTAATATTTTTACTGATTTAAACGCTAAAAGGGTGCTTTTGCACCAAGGTGCTGTGCAAGTATTTCAAAATGAATTTTAATTATAAAATAATTGTAATTCTGTGATATTGTTTCTCTCTCTCTGCTCTTGCATACTATGGCTGTAACACTGTTTTGCTTTCTGTACCAGATTTGTCTACATACAGTAATTTGTTGTTTTTAATGTTGCCTTGAGGATTGAGATGAGCTTGAAAAGGGTCTATCTAATAATGTGTGGCTCTTGATTTCTTCACTGCCCATTTCTCTCCTGCTGAGGTGTATTTTATAGTTTTTTTTTAGTTTGCAACTTCATACTGTCTATGCCATATTCTCACTTAACCTTCTGTATTTAAATTGTCTTAACTGTTATTTCAAAGTATAATTGTGAAAGCATTTTAGAATCTGTATTTATTTTACTGAGTTGCTGTGTGCTTTAAAATTATGTTTACAGGCTCATTAAAAGACTTTCTTAAACACCATGGAAGACTTCTTACTGATTTTCTCTGCATGGCATCCAGTTGTTAATAATAACTCTTTACAAGAGTTCCATAGTGATAACATCTCTAAAACAGATACAGCTTCTAATACTTTATTTATAATCCAGCTATATCACTGCTGGGATTCAGTCAGCGATTTTTGACACATACGTTACTGGCAGATGTGTAGGTAGCTACCCTTTTTACCTCTACCATTCCCTGATCTGATGACCTCCTCAACTTTAATTTGAGAAACAGAAAAAAAAATCCCCTGTCTTTTTTTCCTTTTAAACAACAGCAAACTGCGTGCTAAGAAGCTGCTACAGTTTATGCAATACATTTATCACTACAGCACTTCAGTTCTGACCACAAATACAATACCAGACACTTATTTCTGAATGCCGATGATGCACTGAAGACGTGGACATTTCAATTGCTCTAGTACTTCTTGCTCCTTCTCAATGGATTCATGGCACAATTGCCAACCAAAAAAAAAAATACCTATGGGTATAACAAATGGAGCCTGTGAAAATTAGTAAGGATCCTGGCCAAAAAAATTCTCTTTGGGGTGAAAGTCAAGTCATTTTCTCTGAGGTGAATGACTAAGACCCTGGGTGGTTCTCTACTTGTTGGCAGTTGAAGCTAAATTTCCCAAAATTGAAACCATGACAAGCCTGAAAACCAAAGTGATGGACTATCCTGTAATAAACCCACATGCTTGACTGGGTAAGACAAGGCTTGAATGGCTGCTGTCTTGATGAATGAATGATACACAATCCAGATAACCTCTTTACTTGAAACAAAAACAAAGGTGGGGGTTAAAGCCTAATATATGACAATAAGGCATCAGATACCCACCTTCCCATTTTTTGCATAAATTTGACTGAATGGCCCTCCAAGACTAAATCAGAGGTGAGCCCTATCACAAAAAGAATGGGATGAATACCCTTGAGAATGAATGTCTTGTTCTTCAAGAGTCTTGCATAAAATTGCATTAACCTGAGCTAACTTGAAGTGCTTTGTATCCCCTCAATTAAAGCAAACCCTATACATGAGTCCTTATGGGTGATTTTGTGAAATAACATGAACCAGTGCACACAGAAAATGACCAAATTCCTTGACCCCCCCAAATACACCTGCTGACCTTTGCCTGCATGGTCCATTTTAGATTTCCCCACCAATAACAAAAGAAAATCCTTGTGAACCAACATCCTTCCGGCATAAGGAGTTTAATAATTCGCTAGCATAAAAAGCACCCACATAACGGGAAGTGAACTAAGCAGACATAAGCACAAAACTGTGAAACTCAGTAGAAAAACTAAACAAACCCTTTACTATTAAGGGCAGTAGGTGCTGTCCTATAGGCTTCCTAGAGTCCTTCAAGGACCCTCGTGTATTATCCCAACACTTTCTCATCCTGCTTGTTATGAAGTGACTGGAGAAATCCTTGAGACCCAGGAACCATGCTATCCAGCTTAATGCTGCCAAATGGACTCAGAGCATCCTAGGACAGTCTCCTAAGGGACATCTAAATACCATGGATTTAAGTACCAAAGGCAAGCCCCAAGCTTGATGATATACAGGTAATGATTTATAAAATCCCTTTAAGATCTGAACTGATGTTGAATAGGGCTTTCTCATACTGCAGGCCCAGGAATTTGCTATCAACAATCTGGCTACTCTTCTCCAAATAATCAGTTTTCCGGGGGATGGAGGTGCCACTTGACTCTGCATGCCCAGCCAGATGACAAAACTTGGTGAAATGGAAATGGGAAAGGCTATCAGCAATAGCATTATTGCAACCAAGCACATTAATGCTAGAAAATGTTAAATTAATATCCAAGCCCAATAAATCAACAGCCACATGATGGAGTGCATCCATTTGTGCTTGGTTGTACTTGGATGATCATTTGTTGAGGGTATGAATAATAATAAGATTGTCTGAATAAAAGGAAATCCTGCTGTTACATAATTTGTCCTTCCACAAAAGTGTGGCCACCCATATAGAAAAAAATCTCCAGGAAGGTAATATCCCTTCCCCTTTCCTGGATCATGTGTCTGTCCATCTCTCAGCAAACCGTCTACCTTAAAAGAAACCTTCCACACCAAAGTGACCTGTCGCATCCATAAAATGTTCAGTCTCATGAGAAGAGACTCAAGGTGACTGCCAAGATACACCATTATACTGGTTCAAAGTGTGAATCAGAGGCAAAGGTCATCTTTGACTCTTTGCCTCAGTTGAGCCCAATAATGCTTGGACTTATTCCTTTTCAGAAAATCAGAGATGGACCAAAGAAAAGTCCTGTCTGGTGCTACTGCTCTGCACTCAAAATTCAAGAGCCCATGGAGCTGCATGATTTGACCTATATGGGCCTTCTTATTCCCAAGAAATCCCAAAATTGAAAGCCTGAGCTGCTCCAATTTGCCTGCTGGGAGCTTAAATGACCTTTCTTTAATGTCAACCACTAACCCCAGAAATTTCAAAATCTGACTCAGCCCTTCAGACTTGTCCTCAGCCAAAGAAACACCCATGGAAGCACACGTCCTTAAATATAGCAATCCCTTCAGCAGCCCTCTCCTGACCTTCACCCATGATCAAAAAGTCATCTAAATAGTGGACTGCTGACTGCTTGGGTGCTCTGCACTGCCAGCACCAGTGCAGAACTATGCTGAAAAGTTCAAATGTAGCACAAGCCACAAAACACACCATTTGCATGGCAGTATCAAAGAAGAATTTCCCATCAAACTGAAAACACAACAAAGGCCAGTCATCCCACATAATGGGTAGGAAGTGAAAGGCCAAATGTATGCCCAGCTTGCAAAGCCAAGGATTCACATAACCATGATAACATGTGCCACCTCTTCCAGGGAGGAATAGTGCACTTTAGAGTGGCTCTTGTCTTTGAAGTCATTGACTGAATCCCCCCCCCCCTGAATGAGAGAGGTGATGAATTTGCTTGTTCATAGGTTCATAGGTAGGTACTAGGCTATCTTCCCAAAGGTATTTATAAGCCTAGCCAGAATGTGTTGGCTTTCGCCACCCCCTTAGATTAGTTCCCTGTGCCTCTGTCCAGCAGGGCCACTGACTTGATCCCCGAGATAAACTTTCTGTTTCCCATCCACTCGTCAAGATTTCTTTTGAAGAGTGTTAGCGAGGAGCTCTGCCTAATGTAGATAGGGATCTTGTTCCAAAGCATGGGAAGTCTCTGGGGCAGGAATCTATCCCTCCAGCACGTCCTATTTATTGTTGTGGTGAGGTTGAGATCCCTAGAGTGTGTGGCTCATGGGGATAAGGTTTTCTTTAGGTGGAGAATGTCCATTAATTCTGGGTTGGACATGGCCTTGTATGTCAGGCAGAGATCACCTCTGATATTATAATCTCTAGTGGTTCATAATGCAGGTATGTCGAAGTGTCAAAATTGTAATTATTGTAGATACGTGTAAGAAGCAACTTGTTTTGAGCTAAATGGTATTTCCTATAAATTAAAATACAAATACACCTGTAATTCCACCTTTGTCATCTATTTAGCTAAATGTACATCACGTTTGGTCTTCTATATTGGCAAGACCGAAAGGAGACTTAGGGATAGAATATATGAGCATCTATACGCCATGAAAAAGTCCAAACTTGATAACGCTCTAGCTAAACACACTTCTGTATTTAATGACCACACATTTAAGTTCTTAGTTATAGATCAGGTTAGTTGTGACAGTAGAGGGGGACCTAGACCTTTCAAGTTGGAAGAAGCTGAGTTGATTTGGCAAGTTAGACTAAATGCGTATAGCTATCCAGGACTTAATGACTCGTGTTCAATTTCAAGTTTATTAAAATTGAACAGTCTTAAGAGATGATTTCATAGACTCTAGCCTTAGTAATATGTACCCTTTATCGACTACAACTAATATCTTTCATTATTTATTTTTATAGTAGAGTTGATTTTATTTATTAATTAGTTTTTACAAACATATATTTATAAGTAATTTTACAAGTACTACAATGTTACATATTAATTCATTTAATGATGTTAATGTTTTTTAGAATTAATTTTTAAATAATTGTTTACTTTATGAATTATTGTTAGGTATTACACATTCCTATACACAATGTTAAATGAATTGCAAATATTTCTTTAAATTGATTGGGGAGGTTCTTCAGCATTTTACATAGTAATTGGTTCCTAATTTAAAAAGATTTTTAAATACTTCACTGAAATTCACTTACTGTTATTTCTGAGGAAGTCAGCCATTAATGCTGATGAAAAAGTGCTTTAAAATATTTGTTAAATAAATGTTTTTTGGCTGCTATTGCACCCGTTTTTTACTTTTATTAGTTTCTTTGCCGTTTTCTTAGTTATTATTACTGAACAGACTTATAGCCCTCAGCCATGGCTCAAATAGACTGTCTTGATCTACCAGTCATCTTAGTGAAAGGCATCAGTATGTGAAATGACAAAAAAGCTACTCTGCCATGCTTCCAGTTCTATTTGGAGTTCCTTAAGACTATTCAATATCTTTATAAATGACACGCATTAAGCAATCAAATATACCTCTGTCATTCAATATGTAGCCGACTCTACTTTAATTTTCTGTCCCAACTCTATTTTAACTTCAACTGTCACTCAAGAATCTTTTACATCCACCAAGACTTGGTTACAACAATCAGTTACTACTACTATCCCCTAAAAAATCTAAACTAATAGCATTTACACACAATCAGCAGACCTCCATGACAAGCAACCTAACCATAGTCTCATCAATTAACAGAAATATTGAAAGGTCAGATACACTAAACATCTCAATGTCTTAACTGATAGATTAAAATCTGTCTACTAAATTAACCATGTCACTCATAAAGCACACTGAATGCTGGACCTGCTCTACAAGAATAAGCACTTGTTTCACTGTGTTTAGCTAAGTTACTACTACACCTACCCTTTTATAGCCCAGCCTACTGTAAGCCTCACCAGTTTTCACCAGTCTGCATATTACTCAGCTTCCTAAGCTAGAGGCATATTAAAACAAACTTGCTAAATTTGCCACTCACCTACCCAACAGCACCAATCACTGTTTAGCCATTAGAAACTTGAATTGGCTAAAACATCCTAATCTCATATCCTATAATCAACTAAACATAGCCTAGGAAGATACTCTACCAACCATCAAAAACCCCAACTGTTAGTTGTTGTGTCTTTTGGCTTTTCCCGATTAGGGGTCGCCACAGCAGAACTCCGGTCTGCTAATGATTGGCAGTAGATTTTTACATGCCGAGTTGCCAGCCCTGATGCACAACCTTGAACGAAGGTACGCCCATTCATGCATGTCTCCACACAAAAGATGCTCTAGCTGAGAATCGAACAGGACGTCTTACTGTGAGGCGACAATGCTACCGCAACACCAGTCTATTAAAATGGTATGTCCCAGCAAGGAACCTCAGATCCAAAGATGTAACAGAAACCCAAAAAGTTTATAATTCTGGTGGAGAGGCCCTATTTGCTGTTAAGAGATCCAAACTGTGAAATAACACTCCAGAATCCATAAAGCCAATGAGTAACATCCCCTCATTCAAAACTAACCTAAAAACATGAAATATATGTTTCAAAAACTTACTGTATGACTAAGGTATGCAGCATAACTTCTTCCTTACATTTTGATTTGAATGTAATTTATATTATATCCATCCATGCATCCATCCATCCATCCTCAACCCCTTTTTCCCATTTTGCACATGGGGTGAGGGTGTCACTTCTACACTGACAATTATCTAGAGACAAGGTTTACACCACTGGGTGGCTAGCCCTGCCACGGTATTGACAGGAGTCACATAACATCCCACTTTATGATGTGTATATTTTTTTGTACTTTTTAACTTTTTTTTGGTCGGTGTAAACAGTTTGTGTACTAACGTTGCCTTTTGTATTTTGAACCAACATTCTGGAGCTTACCTTACTCTACCTCTGCAGAAAATTGGTTCCTAGTCCAGTCAGACTTTACGAGTAAATAAAAGCAACACATAAATTATACTCTTGTTTGGCAGAACTTTAACACAATGCAATGAGTGGGATTCAGAAAGCTTGGCATTATTTTGTGTCAAACTAAGTGTTAAATGTTTAACCACAAAATGTGATTCAGAAAAAGGCCTATAGAGAGAACCCTCATGAATAACTAAATAGGTGTAAAAACAAAAAATCCCAGCAACCAGCGAATTACATCAGAACTTTCTTTTGGCTTAACTGTTTCTAGTCTTACCTCGGATGTCAAAATGGGTTGAAAAGAGGTAGATCCCTTACCTATAACTTCATGTATTATATTTAACAATAGTTTTAAAGGGTAGCCCCTTTCAAGGAACATACCCACCAAAAATACATTTATTTAAGGAATGTTTCATTTTCAATAACCAACCTTGACAGCCTCACCATTTGGCCCTGTACTATACTTTTTCTCTGATGGTAAGGGTGACAACTGTCAAAGTTCTGACGTATTTATTTTGAAATGTAATTGTTTAAGTCCACACTTGATGGAAGTGATTAATAGGACATGGCAGATTTGTTTTGATGACAATATTAAAGTGAAGTTAGGCTGTCATCTAAGGTGGTATACAGCAGTGGTAGAGGTAAACATATCAAAAATATACTGGAAGGGAACACACCGAGATGACATAAGTCACTTATGTACAAATGTGGGATGTGTAGATACTGTTGTTACATTAATGATGGGCCATATGTAGTTATACAGGGACATGAATACACCCTCTCATGCCTAGTAATATGTAGTTGTAACACAACTATGCTGGTGTATGTAGCAACTTGTGTCAGCTGTCATGCTTTCTATGTGGGTAAAACTACTTGTAGACTTAAAGATAGAATTGGAGAACACCTGAAAGCCATAAAAACCAGAAACATACACAATGCATTATTTGGGCACAGTAAAGTCTGTCCTGATTTTAAGAAATGTATTTTCTTTCCAATAGACCATCCCCGGGATTCATGAAGCTTGGCACAAGGCCGGTGTTAGGCTTGCGCCGACCATGCGGTGTGAAGAGGGCGCAGTAGCGCCAAATGCATATTAATGAAGGTGCGCTGCTGACACAGCCACGTGCACAGGAAAGGAGCGCGAGTGCATAGGGCATGTCGAAGTGCTGCACAGAGGCATGGAAATGGCAGCTGTCGATGTGCAACCAAAAATGCTTGCATATAACATGTTGCAAGATAGTAATCATGTCAGTGTCCGTGGATACTGAAACATATGCAAAGCATGCAAGAAAGTACCTGCGAACACAAAGTGAAGAAGCAAACACAAATGCATGGTAGGGAATAACGGGTCCCTATCCCATGAACAAATGACATGGAGGTCCGTGTGGCCGTAGTACAATGCAGTGTAGATAGCCATACCAAGTGGAAGTGAAATGCATCATATGTTAGCGAGCTGCCAATAGATATGTCCAGCCCAATGGTGAGGGTCACCAGCTGACCCATAATGTGAGGGAGGGTACACAGCTGGGCAGATGTGTCCATAACAAAATACATGAGAAATGTAGATATCTAGCGACCGTATGTCCGAATCATATCCCACAAGTCATGTAACAGTCACATACAAAAGGTATGTCCGTATTTTACATACCAAATGTGATAGGAAATAGAATAAGCATGTAAACGAAACAGAACGAGCATATAAACAGCTACAACAATAAGGACCCATGTAGGCTGAAAGGAACAGTGTTATCCGTACTGTCGACTAGGATTACCACCTGTCCCACTTTGTGAGCGACAGTCCCTCTTTGGGCAGTTGTGTCCTGACAAAAACCTGTAAAAATGGCAAATGTCCTGAGATTATAGGACAAAATTATTCCCTATACATTATGTAATAGTTGCATTAAACAGTTTTTCTGTATCTAAATTACATAAATGTTATAAGAAACAGAATAAGCAACTAAACTGCTACAAGAATAAGCTTTTATATAGGCAAGAATTCTAAGTTCTATCCTGTGTACTGACCGTGGGTATGTGTCGGCCTCTAAAATGTGATGTTTGTACCAAAAATGTCCCACTTTGGCCAATTGAAAAGGTGGCAACCCTACCGTCGACTGTGGGGAGGTGTTGTCCACTACAGTTGGATATGTCTATGGAATATATTTCATTCTGGACATAGGAAAAGGTGGCATGCTACCAATGAGTACAACAGGCTGCCAAAATCCGGAAGTCAGCGGTACAAGCCAAACTTGTCAGGGTGTGTCACAGTCAAACGGGTAGTACCCGGGTATACCAACCATGTAATGAAAGTTAAGTATGGGAGTGTAGCTATGTGTGTGAGGTATAGCATGTGGAAAGCAAACATGGCAGGGTAGTCCACACAACCATACAGGTACCAGACACATGTAGGGTATTCCATGTGTTACTCTGGCCGTGTCATGGGCCAACAACCAAAGCAGTGATGTATGGGGTGTGAGGAATCTGTGTGTGTAGGGTGAATGGGTAATGGTACAATCCTCCAAGACGATACTGTGTCGTATGCAAAATAGGTGAACCGGAGGTGTATGAGGGAGCAGCGGGTGAAGCTGAAAGAAACACAAACACATGTATAAACAGCTGCAATACAAGCAGACAGGCCATACTGTAGAACACAATCCCACAAACAGATGAATATTGAAATGTGTGATACAAATGTATAGATATGTCACTGGCACATACCCACAGAGTGGTCCTGATGGAACTGGCCATAACAAATGCAACACACCTGGATGGAACTGGCCATAACAAATGCAACACACCTGGATACATAATGGACTACCCAGCATCCCCTCCACATCACACAACCCACTCCCGTACCTGAACATCCGCCAAATCCAGCCGTACTTGGCCTACTGGTTTGGTGCAGCCACAGCTACACATAGTGACCACTATGCATATGTAATAGGTAGTGTCACCCTAGGCGGTTGCAGGATTGCACACGACCTCATCACATTTTCGTAATTCCAAAAAGATGCTCGGTATTCCTCTTGTGGATCGGTCCAATTTTTGGATATCCCTCATGGGATATGTAACCTGTGTAAACATTAGAACAGAAGACACGAAGTCCAGTCCTGTAGATATCTGGACAGAAGTTGGAATGTGCATTAGAGGTGCACGACACTGTCCAGCCCTAAGTGGTCATGAATAACCTACTACCCAGGATCAAACACTTGCCCGTGACTCACGTGTCCTGACACGAATAAGCAGGAGAATATATTGCACACATTCGCATAGTGGCAAATGGTATAAGGGTGATGAAGGCACTGACGTAAACAGGATAACCCTGATCTACTGTGTGAGGGACACTTAATGTGTGTGTAGGTGTGACCGACCATACCTGTCAACCTCTGAAAGCAAGATATCTGGAAAAAGCCGTGAATAAAAGTGGGGCAAAGGCCCAAAAGTAGGGACAATTTGTAAAGATTGCTCTTAGAAACTTAGAAAGTTGATAGAATAACAGTTTGTACATTGCCATTAATTACCTGAAGAGTATGAAGTCTGAAACTCAACTGTCTGTCATTATGTTCTGACTTCAGTCTTTAACGATTAGCTACTGATTTGCCAGAAAAGAACAGTGTATTATAGAGGCCCGCACATATTTACAGTAACAAACCTTCACATTTGTTTACTGTACTACTGCATACCTGTAGTTAATTCATGTCTAGAATAATAATCCTCGTATGAATGCATACAGGAAATAGTCAAATGTGAATAGAAACACCCCTCACTGTGGATTACGTATTGTAATCACCCCCACCCATATTATGTATTGCCAACATAAAAAGCTGCAGACAGGTGCCGAAACACCTGTGTCTGTAAACACAGGTAAAAATCTATAAAATGGACAAAGTCTGTCCATGTGCTTTGTCTGACATTTGAACTCAGTCAGGGCAGTTCCGTTCACCAGGTGGACAAGCCTAAACCCAGATCACCACATGAACACCCTGACAATCAAAGACTTGTATGTGCCAGGACTATAAGCCTTGGAGTTCTGCATATCCTTGGAGTGATTAAATATGCAGCTTGGGTCCAGAGCAGTAGGGAATAGGGAATGTGTAATATGTAGTACCACATTTTTCCCAGCAGGAGAATGAATGCCTGTGTTGTAAGTGAAGCGGTGAGGCATATGTTAATGTAGCTATGTACTATGGGTATGCATATAAATGAGTCAGAACACCAATAGTATAGGGGTTACAGCATCCGTCCAACGTGAATGCAGTCCCGGGTCAACTACGACTACAGCACATATAAGTTTAAAGTGTAATGAATGCGTCTGTGCTGTAAAGACATTTAAATATGTAAAGGTGAACGTGTGTTTCGCATATGTCCGTTAACCGGATTACAGATATTTTACTGGTACCATCACAATTAATAAAGCCAACGTGAGCACAAAGTCTTAGTAAACATATGTAACCCACAATAAGGATATGCAAGTGCACCTGCGCATGTGTAATCCACTCACAGCATAGCAAATGAATGCTGTTTTCTACACGTTATTTATATATCTATATATGGATATATATATTTGTGTATAGATATATATCCACAGACTTAAACTAAATAAATATATGAAATAAAGAATGTACAGACATATATATATATATATATATATATATATATATATATATATATATATATATATAGATATATACACACACACACACAATACACACACAATACATTAATTGATATATACATAACAAACATATAAACATATGTCCTTGTAGATATAACACATGTACATAAATATGTTACGTCATAGCTATTATGGATAGACATACAGACATGCAAGAAAGGTAAATACACTGCTGCTTTCCAAACCATTGCCCGGAAAGTACCAGTGTGCTAAACCTGCAAGTTCTACTCTTTAAACATGGATATAGGTGTCCTTTGTAAGACCCCATAAATTGGTCCACTACAGGCACCGTCCTGTAATGATTGAAGCAAAGAAAGTCACATCTGCAGCTACAATATAGCTGTACATGCAGCAGTAGCTTGTGCAAGGGTAATAACACATGGGTTGACAGAATGTATGACATATGTCCCGATACGAGGAGAGTGGATAATGCTTAGAAGTGTCTTCATACTTTATTATCACTCACATTAAATATGTCTTATGACTACTGTGGAGAGGTATCAGGTATGGGAATCATGGGTATGCAATAATGGGCCTAGATGCC
Source organism: Protopterus annectens (assembly GCF_019279795.1). Taxonomy (NCBI): domain Eukaryota; kingdom Metazoa; phylum Chordata; order Ceratodontiformes; family Protopteridae; genus Protopterus; species Protopterus annectens. The sequence continues at coordinate 1,315,505,686 of NC_056733.1, forward strand.
TAGGTGTTGGTTGGCACAGATTTATTAGGTCTGCCCCATGGGAGTGATTAATATTCCTATGTGGGTATAGCACACGGCTATACCTTCCAAAAATGAAGACCCATCTACTGGATATCGTGTAAACCATTGGGGGAAGACGTAGAGACTTATATCAGTGTCATGTAAGCGATTATCATGGACGTACATGCGTATGAATAAGATGGTAACCATACCTCTCAACCTTTCAGAATAAGACATCTGGACAAAGGCATATTAAAATAAGTACAAATAGGGACTATTTTAAATATTCCTCTGACAAAGTTAGAACGTTGATAGAATAATGGATAATTCATTAATATGAATGTTTTGAGGGTTATTAGTTATAAACTACTAATGTTTGTCATTATTATCTAACCTCACAGTCCTTAATGACTTGCCACTAATTTACCAGAAAGGCACAATATTATGAAAAAAGGAACAACATTATAAGTCTAAGTTCGGGACATTTACCCAAAATGTGTACAGTTGAGAGGTATGAAGGTAACCCTGTCGTAAATAAATGTACAGAACTAGTGATATCAGGTGGACAAGTGTGAAGAAAGACGTGATGACAAATGACAAAACATGTATAAGTCAAAAGCAGGTACCTCGATAAATGTGAATGAATACTTATGCCCTGTGATAATCAATGTGGAAGGTTAATAGAAACAAAATAAATGTGTCCCTCAGAGTGTTATGCAGTGTCCCTGATACAGTGTTCAGTCTCCCACACTCACATGTGAGTTCTGCCACTGACGGAAAGCGCAAATACCGGCGAACACATAAGGTAGATGATAGCATAATATGTTTTGATTAGCACCTGTTGGCTTTTGTGAGGAACACAACACTCTAGGCGGGTGTGTCCTGCAAAAGGAATGCAATGGCATCTGGCCTGTGATTTCTTCTTGTGTGCAGTGGTGTAATAAAATGATCTATCTTGTATCAGAAACAGATACATGTTATAGGAAACAGTATTATCGACTATACTACTACAAGAAAAATCTGAAGGTATGAAAAGCTCTGAAGCAGTCAGTTTAGTATTGACCACAGGTATGTGTTGACTCATCAAATGTCACAGCTGTATATATAGCACCTATAGGGCTGTCACCTTTACAAATGATGAAAGTGGGAGCTGCTCTGTAGAAATGTCAGACGTAGCATGTCAAAACATAACTACAGCCATGCATACTCCACAAATAGACATATTAGCATACAGCAAAGCTTAGGCCAGGAGTCATGGAGCCTTGGCCTGCGTGTATGAGTAGAGTAAGAGTAGAGCAAGGCAAGATGTCTGCCGAGCTATTCAGCAATATCCTGTAGGGGCGTGTAAGACAGCCCCTAAAACGAATGTTGCACGGACAATGTTAGGATATGTAAATTACCCCATTTGTAGATGAAAGCTATGCAAATGATGTAAATCTGCGATACATGAAACAGTAAGCTGTCCGTGCAAGAGTAGAGTTATGTGCAGAAATGTACTCGAATGTTAACCGAGTTACGTTCTGCAAGTGGCTAAACAGAGCAATGTCAGCTGCAAATAAAGGATGAATTTAGTCGAAGAAACATGCCGATGGCCAAATATAAGGCCAGTGGCATATTTTTCCATTGGAAATTAATAAAACTCTATTTGTCCTCCCCCAATCTCCGGTGTGTAAGCATAGCGCAGCGGTGCGAAAACACGCTGCGCTTTTAAAACAAGAAAAATATTTAAAATATACATAGAAATTGTAATTTTAGTTAAAAGTTAGTTCGCCATGCAGGTGAATAGTAAGCTGAAGACAACATGGCTACTGAGTACTGGTTGCTATGTGTGGAAGTGCTCTGTCAGAGATGTAACCAAGCATTAGTAGGCAATCCGATGCAATTGAGGCTGAGGATAGTGAATCACAATTTGTCATGCCATATGGGCCAAGCCACTACAGTGTAAGAGTAGGTTAAGGGGACTATCAGAGTAGAAGTTAGGTGACATCATGAGTGTGTATGTATAAAACACTGTAATCCTATCGGAGCAGTGTGTCACATGTTTGCTGTCAGTTACTCATCAGTGGAAGAGGCGGGTTATGATTTATCCTAGGTAAAGTCAGGAAACTGATGGTGTACGCCATGGATATCACTGATGTTTCTTGCAAACCTGCTTACAGTGTGTTCACACCTGTGCGTGCCTGTAAGCCTGAGTAAGCATGTGTGTGTGCGTGTCAGCCGTGTGCACGTGCTCAAGAACGAGTAAGCTAGTGTAAGAATGTTGAAGCCCGTGTAATGTCATGTAATCCAGTGTACGCATTTGTAAGCATGTATAAATCTGTACTACACACATCACACATGTACTGCACACTCTGAAACACATGCTGCCAATACTACACATGTCAGTCAAATGGCACATGGATGGATAATAAATCTTCAGAATTAACAGTGCTGTAAACCATACTACATTGATGGTCATAGCCGCAATGCATCATGCCTGCTTACATTCACCTAGAAGGATATCACACTTTGTGTTAACAACATTTTAACATTAATACAGTGCTATAAAGCCACCCTGTGCATCAGCACCATGTTAGTCTTTTCCTGCATCACTGTTACACATTACAGTTGGTGGCACAGGTGCCATCATATGCACAGGGTATGGTGTTTCTTTTCCAGAGCCTGTCATTGAGCCATCCAATCAACATGTAAGTATGTGTGTGTGTGTGAGGGACAACAGTGTTTGCATGGCCCAATGTTGATGCAATGTGTGTGTGTATGTGTTAGCCCTAGCTGTTTGTTTCATGTGTGTGTGTCTGCATGTACACAGTTTCAGCATGTGTCAGCCATATACAGGAGGTTGTGGGACAGTCACAGACCGTACCTGCCAAGCTGTATAGATCACCATTATTGGCCATGGACACCCCTCCATGCATTCAACAATATTTCAGTCCTGCACCTGTCAATGTATACACATACATTCTTGGGATCTGGATCACAACCTGTGGATAAACGGGAGTCAGTAATGTTAACCTGATTTGCATAGTTTTGTCAGTTAATACATAGTTATATGAGCCATACTCATCCTCCAAAGTAATAACCACTGCTGACTTTTGCTGAGATGTGCACACAACCATTTAATAGGGCTGTACTATCATTGTTTTCAATGTTCCTTGTAATACCCAGCAACAAAATAACTGGTCACTACACAACTATAACCCAGGATCACTACAGCACACAGTATGTGCACTATCACAGAGCCATAGCAGAGTTACATACATCAAAGGTGATCACGTACAGATAATGCAGCACATTCAATAGTGCTAATATCCACATACATATCTATATCTATCTACATTACATATATATATATATATATATATATATGTGTGTGTATATAGATATACACACACACACACACACACACACACACACACACACACACACACACACACACACACACACACACACACACACACAAACACACACACTTGGCAGGGCTGGGATCAGAACACAGACCTAACTACCTTATCACACTACAGTATTACGCATGTACAGAACGTGCTACCGTGATTACTAGATTACAGCATTCACACAGGCATATGTCTAGCTTGCTGGCATCAGTATCAAAGGCAAAGATGCCGTACAGATTCTATGGAGAGTGAATAGTGTAAAAGCAATGTACTGTTGTCATGCAGCGGGAAACTCACACACACACATACACACACATGTGACAGGATTGGGATTAGAACACAGACCTAACTACCTTATCACACTACAGCATTACGCATTTACAGAATGTACTACCGAGATTACTGAACACAATGCTCCCAGAGGCATATTTCTAGGTGGGTGACATCATCCGCAAAGGCAAAGGCAAAGATGCTGATAGGGAATGTATGTGGTGTGAGGCATCTAAAAGCATTACTGTGTCCCCAGGCAGCTGGAAACACACACACACACACACACACACACACACACACACACACACACACACACACACACACACAGAGGCACACACTTGGCAGGACTGGGAGTTGAACATACACCTAACTACCTTATCACACTACAGCATTACGCATTTACAGAACGCGCTACTGAGATTACTGAACACAGCACTCCCAGAGGCATACTTCTAGGTGGGTGACATCATCTGCAAAGGCAAAGATGCCGATAGGGAATGTATGTGGTGTGAGGTGTCTAAAAGCACTACCGTGTCCCCAGGCAGCTGGAAACACACACACACACACACACACACACACACACACACACACACACACACACTTGGCAGGGCTGGGAGTTAAACATACACCTAACTACCTTATCACACTACAGCATTACGCATTTACAGAATGCGCTACCGAGATTACTGAACACAGCACTCCCAGAGGCATACTTCTAGGTGGGTGACATCATCCACAAAGGCAAGGAAGCCGTTAGTGAATGTATAGAGCGTGAGCAGTCTGAAAGCAGATTACTGTCCCAAGGTAGATGTAGACAAACACACAGCAGTGGTGTGATCAGGGCAACTAAATATCTACGGAGCACTACAACACCACTACATAGATACGGGATGCACCACAGACAGTACACCCTGCAAGACAGTCAACCAGTGTGTTCAATGTAGGCATCCATCATGATGTTGAAAATGGCCCTCTCTTGCCTGGATGTCCAGCATCTCTATACAGGATGTCAATGGCCATGCCCATACACAGAGGCACATCACCGACACAAGGTGTCACTGGCCATGCCCACAGGCTTAGTATCACACGTCCATTTGGAATGTACTGTGTGTCCATCTACACAAAGGTGTACTGGGCATGCTCACACACTTAGCAGTTGCAAAGGGCCGTCTTGCATGCACATGGATTCTAAACACGTAAGGGCACAGTTTGGAATGTACTGTGTGTCCAACTACACAACGACATACTGGGCATGCTCACACACTTAGCAGTTGCATAGGGTCGTCTTGCATGCACACGGATTCTAAACACGTAAGGGCGCAGTTTGGAATGTACTGTGTGTCAAACTACAAAGATGTACTGGGCATGCTCACACACTTAGCAGTTGCAAAGGGCCGTCTTGCATGCACACAGATTCTAAACATGTAAGGGCATAGTTTGGAATGTACTGTGTGTCTAACTACACAACGGCGTACTAGGCATGCTCACACCCTTAGCAGTTGCAAAGGGCTGTCTTGCATGCAAACGGATTCTAGACATGTAAGGGCGCAGTTTGGAATGTACTGTGTGTCCAACTACACAACGGTGTACTGGGCATGCTCACACACTTAGCAGCTGCAAAGGGCCGTCTTGCATGCACACGGATACTAAACATGGAAGGGCACAGTATGGTATTACTGTCCCCACGTACATGAAGGCCACTGACATGTATTGACCAGTACACACTCAGGAGCCATCACAGATGTCTCAGGTGCAGATCACAGAGGTACACACCACAGTCTACAATGTAGCCCTCAGACATCACCATTTCGTTGGACCAGCAATACACAGACATACATCAATACAACACCGTGTGACTCATGACCAGTGGACTGTACATAGGTGTACAGCAACTGTGCAGACTACACATGTACTGACAGGGTTCCATCATGTGTTATCCATTGCAATGATACTGCTGTACATAACCAGGTCTGCTCTACACATACCAGGAGCGCTGGGTCTTACACAGCTGTGACAGATGACTGTCGCTGTACACCAATGAACACACATGTTTGGATATGTCATACTTGTAATTGCAGTGGATATGTGCATGGACCACACACACAACACATATGAACATAGCATAGCTTTTGCTGTCCTCCGTGCAGACAAGTGGCTACAACAATCATACGCACGCAAATGGAAGATGGGTCCATGGCTGTTGAATGCCAACAGTACATGACGTAGCAATGTTGACCGAGGACACATTCCCTCTGCACTAGTTACCCATGACACCCATCCTATCATACAACAGTCCATGTGTTATGTATGTCATCACACATGTCCACCAATTGCAATGCATGCAAACATGGCTACATGACAGGCATGTAGGACCAACACACATGTACAAACTGTAGTGTGCATGCAGCTACCATGCATGTGCAGTAGCTGATGTAAGTAACTCATCTGTGCCTAACTACAACATGCAGTTGCAATGCAGCCCCATCATTGACACCTGTATATGGTGACATACTGACAGTATGGTAGGATGTACATCAGGTATGGATGGATGTGTGTACATAAAGTGGTGATCCACCAGTGTAGATGGATGTTTGCCGGGGATGGCTCACAGGTGTGTCACACGCCATCCTACCATTACATGTGCAAACAGTACGCTATATTACTGTTACTTGACAGTGAAGACATAAAACCGACACAGCAGTCGGATGTTACTGACTGTACATCACTTGACACCTGTAACACTTACATCCTCCCATGTGCATATAGCAGCACAATTGCCGGCCATAGCGTTGGTACACATAATGCGGCCAATACTGCTGCATGTCTGTCAGACGTATCATCATATAGCAGGTGTATCATTCACAGTACTGCCATGTGTGTTTGCATGTGTGACCATATATGCCACATATGGTGGAGAATACATCTCAATTGTTACACACCCCTGTACACTGTTGTAGACATCTGTACATACTGCAGTGTGGAAAGCATGACGTAGGCAGGTGTGGTGTGTGTATCACACACATCAGCTATCCGTATGTGTATGACAGTTGTGGTCTCCACAGTGTGTGTGTATGTATGTATGGCTGTCTGGTGCATGGAGTGAAGGTGTATGCTACCATACAGAACACACAGGATCCCTAACCCCTCATGGTGATGCAGTCTACTACCCTGTTGATGCCATCGGTCTCAACCGTACTGGCTACCTGTACATGTCCTTTCTCTGTGTTGCATCATGTGGGTGCACAGTACTGTGAGGGTGATGACCACATAGGCAAGTGTCCTCACCTTAACACTATGGGGTGTGCATTATAGTGTTGTTGACCCTGTGGGTGTGGGCATGCTCCTGTAATGTGACAGGGTATTACTGCTACACAGTGAGGCCTCATGCTATCAAGTGGCCTCTAACGTTATCATTGGCCAGACCACTGAGTACAACCCCTGCACCATGTCAACATACCTGTGATCTGGTATGGATGTCATGTCTTGCCACTGTAGCCTATTAAACTGCACACATGCTGCTGGATCAGTATATGTGTGGACATCTGTGGTATGTTAGACTTTCCAGCTGTCTGGTTGAGGCTATGTATAGCATGCTGAGATTGCCATACGTGCCTGTGAGTACTCCACAGTTATACTTGGGAGACTGCAAACACTGCTACCTGTAGGCACATGCAAGTAGACAATAAGGAGGGAACCATGGCATCATTACCAACATGCTGTTACTGTTGTTACCGAGACACATATTGTGAACATATAACAATGCATGTTACACCTGTACTACATGGTATGTCTGGTGCATGTCAACAGTACACAACTAATGTAATATACACGTCTCTCACTATTCTTACACAACTAATGTAATATACACTTCCCTCACTAGTCGTACACAACTAATGTAGTATACACTTCTCACTATTCTGTTCACCCTGTGCATCAGACCATTTGAGCATGTCCCTGCACTGATGGTGTGGATGACAGGGATGCGGCACAGGCTTCATCATATGCACAGGGTGAAAATGTTTGCCAGGGGCATAAGCTGCACCAATGGGTGACATCATGTGTGTGGGTAAGGGCCGGTGATATGATTGGACATGCCTGTTCAGTATGCATGTGAGTGTCGTGGTGCCCTACAGATGTGCTTGCTGTGTGCGTGTATGTGTGCACACAGTTCTGCCTTTAGTGAGGCCTACACGGGCATATTATTGACAGCTCCAGATTGTACAGACCAGGTTGTACAGCTCACTGTGTCCGGCCATGGCCACGTGATCTGTGCCTGCCAGGGGTTACACGGGCACTACCAGGCGGAGGTACAGACTGGCTACTGTCTGACGACACATGTCCACTGGAACCGTGTCCCCGCTGGGAACGTCCAGGGCCATGTCCACATGGCCTGCTGTGTCCTGGTGTGGACAGCGCAGCAGCAGCTGCACTACTACTGCTACCTGCACTATGGGAGCGGGCATGTGAAGTGGCATGCTCACGTCGACCTGCACTAGGTGGTGTAGCTGGCCTACGTCCACGTGGCCTATGCCTCACTGCTACCAGATGTTCCAGCACAGACAGCTCACGCTCACGGATTGGGGTCAAGGATTTCAACCATGTCACCCAATTGCCTGTCCAGACCATCAGCAATCTGCTTTTGAGCATTTGCCAATGCCTGGATGTTGTAATTTAGGGTACAGATAGCAGCCCTCTGCAGCCTCTGCCCTTCTCTGTTCTGCCGTTCAGCACGTGCCTGTGCCGCCATTGCAGTTTGGAACATGCATCTGGTGATACCAGCTGCTGCTCTCTGTCCTGCAGGTGCGTGTCTGCCAGAGGTCCTCCTACAAGCAGCACCAGCCACATGCCTGTGTGGCACATCTGCATACATTACATTGACACCATGGTGTGGAGACACACCTTCTGTAGCCACCACAAGTTCCTGTTCAACACTAACAAATGCTGACTGTGCTTCCTCTATGGCCACTGGTGATGTGGTATGTGTTGGCAGCAGAACTGTGTGCGGGGAAGAGGGGGACATAGCTGGGATGGCAACCATTGGCACAGATTCAGCCCCTGACAACCCTGCCTGTACCTCATGCATATGTTCATCACTGCTAGTATCTGTGGGGACACTAACATCAGATGGACCGCAGGAGGGTAACGCACCTACATCACCTGTGAATGTAAAGAAAGACTCTAAATTACAATAGACACACACACAGACACACAGACACACACAGACACACACACACACACACACACACACACACACACACACACACACACACACACACACACACACATACACACAGCATGCATGTGATTTGACAGACGGCATGCAGCTTGCCTGTGATACAGCAGATGGCATGCAGCACAGACATTAATAGTGTTAGTAAGCATACCCCCTGGGGTGCACACTACAGCAAGCAGGTTTCATATCTGTAGCCATGCCATTCACACAATCATGGTAGTATGCATGCATCCCTGTGATACACCATGTGGACCAGAACAGGATAACAGTACACATGGCTGACGTGACTTTGACATGTAATCTGCTGACGTGTGCATTAACATGCATACATGTCTGACACAATGGTGTCCTGACACATGTACAGCATCGTAATGGGCATCACACTGTGGTGTTGTCTGTATGCTCTACAGATAGAATGCATGTTTAGCAAATGTTCATGTGCATGGAAGGGTAGTGTGAGCCATCTACATTGCTCTACAGTGTGAAGTACAAACACTGTGCCATTACATGGCATCATGAGGCATCTATATTGCTATACTGTGCATAATATGTACACATTGCATATCCATAACTGCATGCATACCCATGACTTAACTGTGGATTGTGACCCACTATGCTGAGGTGTATACACACCAAACCATGCTGTGTCATGTGACAGGTCACTGGAGGACCTACAGATGACACCCCTACACAACAACTACAGAGTCTTAGCTGCCTGGCAACCATGTCCACACATAGCAGACTTGTCAATTCACCATGTCCCACATGACATTGATGTACCACACACACAAGGTGCACAGCTAACGGTGATGTCCTACAGCAGCAAGGGAAATGTACAGTATCTGTGGCCTGATGTGGTGTCGATGCCTGTGGAAGCTGTAGAGGTGACTACTGTCATGCTATGACACAGGCGTGATGTTCAACACATCTTATATGGTAGACGTCAGTGACACCTCCACTGGCTGTGCACAGGCTTTTAGGATTTCCAGTGTACCACATCAACTGTATAATCCGTCAACTAAGGCTATAATTGGACCATGTGTGGACAATGTGAAACAGGGTGTATACACATCACATCTACTGTGTGGCTACGTATCTCTGGCCATCCCCCATGGCCATGTGTGCACATGTGTTGGATAAATGTGTGTGATGGCCGTCTATCACACATGTCTGTGTTGTCGCATATGACATACACCAATAGATGTCAGATATGTCACCATCCACAGGGCTATGCAGACAACAGGTTGTATGTGGGGTATGGGTTATGGGATAGTGTGACATTATTGCAGCCAATACACTACATTTCTGGGACATGTCAGATGGCACATCACAATGTGTGCACCCATTGCAGGGGCATATAACACAATGGTGACTCCTGTGGGCTGCCCATATCACAGCTCACTGTGTGGTACTGTTTGTGTACCACACGTGTTGTTCCAATGTATAGTACATATGCCTCCATTGTAGAACACCTCCACTGTTGTATGCACAGCTGACCACACATGTAGCAAAGACAAATACTCTGGTTTAATGTCGGTGTATCATTTTGTTTGTATATATTGCACACGGGTGGCCTGTGTGAATGATGGGTGACGCGACCTGTATATCGTGAATGGAATGAACATCAAGTGTACAAGTGTTAACTGGCCACATGGTGAATAGATCTATGCTTTAACATGCCTGATACTGATGACAGTCTCACCTGCAATGGAGTCATGCCAGAGGTACCTGTATAGGGGTGACACAGCAGTATGGACATTATCCATGACTGTATGATGGCTACAGGGTGCACTGTGCATGTTAACACATTCGCCTGTACAATAGCATATAGTATGCACATGTGTGCATACACAGGGTAGCATACTGTAGTATGCAGCATGTGTGTCCACATACCATGCATATGTTGTTACATTACATAATGTACAGTGACACATGCACATAAATGGGATATAGTAGCCATATGTGCAGTACTGACTTCCCAGGAAACTCCAGGCTCATTGGTTGGGAGACACCCACCTCCACGATGGCAGCTAGTGTTTGTGGATGCTGTTCTGAGGGTGTCCCCAGACTGGCCAGTAGCTCCTCATTGTGTGTGAGTGGGGGCTGGGTTTTGTGGCCCACCACCTGTTCCACCTTGTTCCCTGGTGATTACAGTGGCACGCTGTTTTGCATGTCGTATCAAGTCCGTGCAGTGTCTGTGCACCTGCTGGTAGGTGCGGTTATGGCAACCCACATCATTCACCCTCCTGCGAAGATCCTGCCGCAGGTCGTCCCACTGCTGGGCATGCTGTGGCACATGGCTGAACAACACCCCGTAGTTCTCATGGAGGTACAGGATGAGGACAACATCCTCTTGGCGGCTGTACGCTGGAAGGCATGTGCGAGGCATTATCTGTAAGACATAATGATGGTGACAGGTCACAGTTTCAGAGATGTACAGAGATACTGCTGCACATACATTTCTATGACATCTAGTACACCTGCACAGTTATCTTTGCAAATCATCATGACACTGACATGACTGACGTGTTTGTGTCACACACATGTAACACCCATTATGCATTGGATATCATCACCATATATGTGTGTCACCTCATTACAGTGTTCATACTCTATGTGAATGCTGTCTTGATGTGGGCATGTCTGTTTGCCTGCACTAGTGTTCTTACCTATCTGCACATGCCTGGATGTGTCCACGGTAATGCTGTTGACCTTGATGCTGTGTATATGTCACATATTAACACAGACACAGCCTTAATGGACTTGAGCAGTGACAATGCACACATACGCATGGAAACCTGTACATTCATGTGTTTTGCCATATACATCTATACAGCACTGTACAGCTGTTCAACATCCTGCCATGGATCGCCTGTGTTGCACATGTGATAGACATGGGACAATGGCTAGTCGGACGGCATTCGCAGGGATGGTTATCAACTATCGCATGTATGGGCAAGGTATTCTAGCTGTATCCGACAGCCATTATGCCACTGCGAGGTGCATCAGTGCCACATTACTGATCCAGACAGTTGATACTACATCTACCATGCGGCCATCACACCATGTATGACAGGGATGACATTTGCAGCTTTGATGCACAGGGTTGCTTGGTATGGCGGGAGTATGTCACATGTATGGCACAGGGATCTGTCCAGCATGTGGCGATACTAGTATTAGGATAGTGGCTGTCCATGACGTATGTCTTTCAGATCAGCATATGGACATGTAGCATGTCCATCATCATAGTGTAGCACATGTCTTTATGCAAGGTAGACAGCATGCTGCATAGTGGAGGTGAGGATTGTGAAGGCTGGTATCGCCCATCCACGCATGGCCATTACCCCTTAAAGGTGATATGTGATCCAATATTGGTCACCCAAGTGGTGTGTATGCCTGTCCAATGATCTCCGTGCTCATGGATGGCACCCTGTCATGACATGGGTACCTCGTATGACTACCTAAGGGGCCTGGAGACATCATCAAGTCAGGGAGGTGTACTGCACAGCACCGTCCCTTACACAGTGTCCATAATGTGAACCACAGCCTAGGTGGTAGTTAATGAGTACAGGGATGTTCACCTGGCGGTGACAATGCTGATATCATCCATCAGAATGTGCACATATGTCACACACCTCACCCACACAGCCCATTCTGTATGTTGTTCACAACACTGACACAGCTATTGCTCATAGGTCATGGCCATTCACATCCTTACATACACAGATGCCTGACATTTGTCTGTGTGGTATGGGCTACAATGAGGGTGGAGTACAACACATTAACCCTGTTTTACTGTAGCTGGCACTGGTGTGATATACACATGTCACTCTGGCACCTTTTGTAGTTGTGAGTCTGTCGACAGGCCACTGGTAGAACACTCCTGTGACATACAAAGGTATTTGTAATCAAACATCCGTACTGTCTTGTACATCTGTACTGCTAACATCTACATTAATAATGGTTCATGAACATGCAGACCATACTCAGCAGGGTTATAGTGCAGTGCCACCCATTATGACTGTCGTCACCACTTGTGGGTTGATATTAACCAACAACCTATCTGTATTGTATGTTCATGCTCAGCACTTGTTCAGAACTTGTGAGCATGTCATGAGCTACTGATTAATATAGCACCCATTCCACACCATTTCCCACAGGTACACTGTCTGTCCTCACATTTCCAGCTTGCTTACAGTACAACAGCTGTTGTACACATGTAACTCACATATCCTGTGAGACATGGTTGTATATACAGGCATGTCCAACTGTCACGTACCAGTGCTATTGCCTGTCTATATGATGGATATGTTGTACATGTGGCAATAGAGCAATTGTCTCATGTACACATTCAATGCTCACCTCCCAACATACGACACTACAGCCTGTGGGGGATGCACATATGCAGCCCTGCTGGGGATAATGCTGTCACCAACCCTGACTGCACCTGACAGTCATGTGGGGATGTGTAACATTCGCAACACACCCCACTTATCACATAGTCTCACATGATCTCCACCACAGGCCACACATATGAGGACAACTTGTGCAGTACCTCTCCATACTCTGTGTAGGCACCAAACGCAGCTCCCATCACCGAACACAACATCACCAACTTATAGCCCACAGACTCATGTGTGCCCATCACATACAGCCAATAGGGTGTTATAACATGCACAACACATCAGTCATAGGTGACTCTGTAGGCGGTCACACTGCTGTTCCACTCAGCAGGCTACACAAGGCAATAGTCACTTACATCTTGCTGTAGCGTAACTGGTTCTGCAACATAACCTATGCACCCATGCCACACCTCACCAGGTATGATGTGACTGTCATTCTTCATGTTAGTATGACTGCCCTGATATGCCACTTCACAGACTACGTGTGCAGGGACATGCAATAGCTCACCAGTCTTGTAGCCTTGAAGGTGTGGGCCAAGCCCTGGGGAGCATTATGCATTCATCCAGACCTGATACCACTGTACGATGACTGACTGTGTCACTTCAACAGTTGCCTATGCTTCTGCTGTCATTCCACAGGCATCTGGTATCTGTCCGCTTTGACTGACCTGGTCAAACAACACAATGCTTTGACAAAGATGACCTGCACCTGTCAGCCCTGGGAGTACAGATCACATGTAAGGCTCTTGCTGCTTCTATACTGCCTGCCTTGCACAGTTTCGAATAATAGTCACCGGCAGAATGGGAACTGGCATGCAAAACATGGGGTCATGTGACACAATGCTTGACATCTTCCTCTGTGATGCGCACAGGCAAGGCACACCTTATAATGCACCACTTCAATATCTCTGCAGTGACTGGGACCTGCTTCTAGGCTCTGCAGAGCACACCTGCAATGACAGGTTATAGACAGACCATACCTTTCAGGCACGTACCTGGACCGGCACACCCACGGCTGAGGTGTTCCCATATTCCACTATGTTGTACACCCATCCTGGCTAGTTACTTAGCACAATGCATCAGAGGTGCTCCATGTGCAACTAACTGTGTCTGGAACTGCTATACACATTGTACCAAGCTACAGATTCAACAACATACCCCCCGGTTACCAGACCTCATTTATTGGTGTACTGGACAGTAGGGCTCAGACAGCTACTACTGATGTGAGACTGACACTACCCCACACTTAACTGGGATAGCCACTCATGTACTGACACATCCGTGAGTCATAACCTCCACTCGGCTGGATCAACCCATACACACCACATCCAAGACCAACATTATCCTTGACATGAACACTGCCAACATGTGACTGGTGTTCCACACCTGGGGTTATCCCCTCATTGGTGGATTCCGAACATATGCTAATCACCCTTGTTAGCCACATCTCGGCACCACACCCTTCACGGCATACACAGTACATGAGTACTACAACACCTACTACAGACATCTTATGGCAGTGGTAGTTAATGTTATAACACCTGTGCAGATGGACAATGCACATACAAATGCTGAAACATACCCCAGTGCACTTCATTAGCATGTACACAACTGCATGGCTCATGCTATTCCACACAGAGCCGTGATGGTACCCACCAGATAACAGAAGTCACTCTGGTGGTCAAGTTCCATGGACATAATTTACAACAATGGGTGGAGGCTGTTGCACAGTGGTGTACAATCCCATGGGTGGGGTAGCTCACTGGTTAGCCTCGGTAGGGCCATGGGATCCCTCATCACATACTCCAAGACTAGCTACATAAACATTACTGTGACACATTCCGGGGTGTACCACAAGGCATTATGGTGGTATGTCAGTAGTCAAGGCAATACCCATATCTGCTCTCACATACAACAGTCACTCAGGAACATTACAGAACCAGGTGATGTTGGCAACATGCTGGCGGATGGATTCAATGCTAACATTACACCCTCTCACTCACTACAGGGCCACAATCCATGCAGGAACATTGCGGTGTCCCTGCGGTCACACCTACACAGTACTAACCTGCACTCTATATGTCCTGGGACACTGGCCCCATGTCACCTTCCAAAATCCCAGGCTGTGATGTCCACAAACCTCTGAATGACATGTCTCCCCACTAGGCCACCATATTCAGTAATAGCCTTGTATCAGACATTGTGGCCCCTGAATGGCACACAGCAGCAGGTATCACACTCCACACAGGTGGCGCCACAATGCACGAGTGGGACTATTGTCCTACACACCTGACTGGACTGTTCTGCACAGCTATGGGGCACATCATCATGGACGTCATTCACAGAGACATTGTTGGGCTCCAGTCCTTTGATGCCACCCAGGTTGGACTTGTTAGGGCCAGAGCATGGCTCCTACACCTGGTGGACTCCTTTCATACAATTACCAGGGTAGTTGATGATGGTACGGGGGTCCACACAGCCTACATTGTCCTCTCATTGCCTCTCAGCACCATTCTCCATTCTGGTATTGACAACATACACATCCACCTGCACATCGTACCCTATGTCTCAGGATGTTATGCAACGTGGCTCATGGGCAGGACACACACAATGAGGGTAGTATACCATAATACCTACTGCATTTTAGTTACACTTGGCATACCACAGTCCTCAGTCATAGGGCCCCTCATGTTCAGTATATGCTTCCCTGAGGTACAGGCTAGCACAGAGGGACTTTCCCTGCCTAGCTTTACAAACCCCTGCATACAAAGCACCATGATTGATCCAACATCTGATACTGATTCCATCCATACGGGTGTCACTGTGACGGATACCTGATATGAATATCATGGCCTCAAGCTGCATGACACAAGGTGCATGAACATCACCTTTGCATTACACCATTCACCCACTGACTATCACATAGGTGGTAGTCCCCTACATACATGTCACATTGTACATGTTCGTAGTACACGTATGTCGCACCCACTCCTGTGATTACCATATTGCCACTGTGGCGTGGATATCCTTCTACGTGGCCACACTTATCTGTACTGGGTGTGTAGCTGGTACATAGGCACCCATTGTACCTCTGAACTCCAGACTTCTACACACATTCAAGGGTACAACACCCCATTTAGGGTGTACCTTACACAACAGCTACAGCTTTACATACCACAACATTAACACAGCATGACGTTTATTGAGCTCCGACAGTTAAAGTATGTGGCTGAACTATGGACACCATGTCTGTACACATTTGCATACTACATACTCAGGGGTGACCTCTTCTGAACAGACAGGGCCCATGTCCACAACAATATTAATGGATATACTCCACATACTCGACATAAGCAAAAGCCACTGTGATCAACATGCTCATGGATATGTGCACACACACAACGATGAGTGGGATGTGCTTGAGGGTTACATTCCCAAACCGGACACTCACCATGCTTTGGAACATGATTCCTATGTACAGCACGCAGGGACACTCAGTAGCACTGTTCATGTGATACCTCACTTGGTGGATGGGAGACACATGTACGCCAGGGATCACTGCAGTGGCTGTACTGTGCAGAGGTGCAGGTAACACATGGATCTGCTGTTCACAGGACACTACCCTAGAGAGGTGCCACTGGTGTGAACACTGTAGTTGTGCTTACACATAGACTTGCCAGACTGCATACTACCCCACTATGAACCTGTGAAGCTATTACATGTCCTTTGTGCATGGTTACTTGGTAGCCCTTCCATTTAGATTAGCTATCATGCTATTACAATGTCCCGTTACTACAAGCCATATGCATCTTGTTATTGTACATGCCAATAGACGATACCTTTGGTATGCATAATATGCCTGTTATGCTGTGTAGAATATCTGACATATCTGCCTACAATACTATACATTACACATATTTTACATAGTATCCCATAATGCAAAGCATACTTGCACAGTGGGACCACCTTAGACATGTCATTGTCGTTATATGCCCATACACATGCTTACTGTGACAGTATATCGACATATACTATCCCCTGCTATGGCACGTACTTGTTGGACATACCCTACCACTGACGGCAGGTTGTTTGGAATTGTTCTGTTTAAAGCCCTCATGTAGCATCCCTTGTGGTGTCTGTGATATTTACCTTGTGGCCCACTGCTGGACGCACAGCTTCTACAAGCATTAGTATGCTCAGCAAGACATCACTACATAAATACCTTTTCCCACTTTATGCATTGTGGACACTTTTAATTAATGCAAACCAGGCTATACATACACTAAATAATTAATACAAAACATGCTATGCATACACTTACATACCGAGTGTTTTACATACCTTGTTATCGTTCCGGACTTTCATCTCTATCTCTCTTACACTGTTTAAACAGTTATATGGTATGAGCATACGGTTTGAATGTCTGGCAAGTCATCCTTATATACGTCGATACCTGTAACACATGGTTTCCTGCTGCCAATTTGTGTTCCTGAGTGACTAATTACTTGCACATCAGCTGTGCAGCTACTCCATTTGCCAATTACGCGGCAACAGTGGGGTATAATTGAATTCTCCACTTGGGCGTTGCCCATTTGCCCTACCTTTGGGGAGACGGCCTGTATTGTGTTTTGTTGTGTGTAATTGCAACTGTATGTGTAGAGACAAGTATACTTTGGATTCATGTCCCCCATGGATTGTGTGTGAAGGCTAGAGTATGTGGTTCAACATGTGGGTGTACCTGTCATCCCAACCATCTGATAACGGACTATTGCAAACAAAACCTGTAACATCGCTGTTTGTTCCATTATACAACATCTACAATTTTGCATGGCGCCTTTAATTGTGTCTCTCACGAGGTATGTTAACGGTTCTGCAGATGTAATTGACTGACTGGATGTTTGTGCTGTAATTACAGTTGGTATTGCTATAGTTTCTAGTGTGGGGGATGTTGGTGGTTGTACGTAGCATATACAGGTTTGTGGGGCTTGCATTTCTACATATTACAGATATATATGTGTGTGAGCCCCTTCCCTAATTAAAGAGCTATCAGTTAGTAGACTTATGTTATGGGATTTTACAGTGGGCTGTTGTTAATTGGTTTCTATATAGTATGCAGGTGAGGTCGATACTTCCATACCTCCGGAATTGCAGCGATATGTAAAGGGATATTTCTAGATGACATCTATCCAGTGTATTTCTGTCCCAGATATTTGCAGTCATTGCAGTTTGGTGACAGAACCTCTTTGCCATGGGTTCCCACCTTTTCATATGGCCATTGTTGGACACTTGTGGGACACACAGCGGTGTTTACAGGCCGACACATAGCCACGGTCATTACACAGGATAGCACATACTTTTATCCTCAATACATATCTATTGTTTTTGTTGACATTTGCCCTTTGTAATGTTTTATGTCAGGACACACCTGCCATGGGAGGGGCTGTCCCTCCTAATGTGGGACAGGTGGTAACCGTATGCCTACGGCTAGCTATACCCACACCTACTGTAATGATCTACCTCTGAGTTGGCACTAACAGACACACAATGTGGACACACACACACACACACATTACAGTCACATGGAAATGCACACGGCACCCTCAACACACATACACAGACTACGGCATTCACAAACACAGTTGAACACAGTACCTACATGGACCGCAACACCGGCAGTGGTAACTAAATGTCCCTTCATATCGTCATAGTAGTACTCACGGTTCTACTGTTCCAGTACTGTGTTCTTTCGGTCTTTCTGCCTTGTGGTTACGCGTGCCGGTATGCTACACATTCCATAGTTGGCGGTATCCTATTTATTTGTAACTCCAAGGTGTTATGAATGTCATTGACCTAGCTATATATTTGCAGATATCGGTGAATCCGTATATATCAACATATATCACTATTGCCCTTTCTATCTGTATTATATATATGTATATATATGTGTATATATATATATATATATATATATATATATATATATATATATATATATATATATATATATATATATACCTGACAGGGAAAGTGACAGGCAAACTACACCTTTCATTGTGTACTTGTCAGTGTATTCTGTTTCCTGGACTCCGCATGCTTGTGTCTGTACCTGTCACATTACACAGCTGCCGTAGGTTAGGGTTACCAGCTGTCCCACTTTGCGAGGGACAGTCCCTCTTTGGGCAGTTGTGTCCTGCAAAATATTTGTAAACATGGCAAATGTCCTGAGATTTTAGGACATACTTATTTCCTATAGTTTATGTAATAGTTGCATAAAGCAGTTATTCTGTATCTGAACCACCTATATGTTATAGAAACAGAATAAGTAAGTAGCTTTTATCTAGGCAAAACAGTGAAGTTCTGATTTTCGTACTGGCCGGGTGTATGTGTCGGCTTGCAGACATCTGACGTATGTCCCATATTGGTCATTTGAAGAGGTGGCAACCCTACGGTAGGTACATCTTGGCTAGCAATAGTGTTAGGTGATTGTATACATGATTGCATGTTCTACTCCTGGCAGTGGTCGTTTTACCCTTCAGAGCAGGTGCTATTAGTACAGGGGTGAATAATGCTGGTTTCACCTGTTCTGGACATCATTGACTGTGATCTGCGTGATATTCGGAGAAGCTTAGCCCTGTTTTGCGCATATCCGTATAGTCATATTTAAACGTTGCTTACCAGCAGTGGGCAACGCATATTCCCGCTAACGTGTGCTAAACATGATCTGATGACCTGCATCCGACATGCATTATTCGTGCCTTCGTGATTACGTTACATCCCTTGCAGGACGTGGGACCAGGAACATGCACGACGGTCACTGCATTTAACACTTGGACATCTGGGATTTGTACACGTGTTATGTCATTTTGTATGTGGAATATACTATGGCTGTTACTCCATACTGCACTCACATGGGTAACTCAGTTAGTTTACATATTGATGAGTCCAGTTAATGGTATGTCCATGTGATGTTTACTGGATGTGCTCCGGCATTGGGTATGTATATCACAGTGAGCCACACATGATACTGTGCTACACCTTCAAACGACCGTAGGTGGAGCATGCTGGGGTGACAAATACCTGTCATGGGTACACCCCATGCCTTGACACAACATCCATGATTACATTATGTGGAGCCCCTCATTAACACAGCAGGGAATCCGTGTTGAGTGTGTGCAGAACAGTGCTTACACACATGTGCCCCCTCGATTGCCTCTGCTCCACTAAGCGACAGTTGGTTACTCAATGTTGTGGCGACAGCAGACACTGTTTGTCCCGTTTGGTGTATGGCCTCTGACAATTGGGCGTGTACCTACCGATGTACCTGGGAACCTATACACACAGCACCAACATATGCTGATAGGCGCATGTACTGTTCAGGTGTTGACATTCCGTGTTCCAATAGCTGTTGTGTGTACAATGTTTGAGGGCTGCCTACATAGGATTCACACAGTGGGCTACCTGTACATTACAATTTACATGTGGTCGTGTTTGTGTGCCATCCATTTTACTGTGTGTGTAGGTGGAGAGGTGTGTCAGTCCATATGGGGCCTACGCTGTTAGAGTATGTGCTATATGTTCCCTCTTTGCCAAGGCGTAGGCATATTGGGCATGCCTCCATCTGCCTACTGGGGCTGGCACAGTGTGTTCATGGTCTGAATCCCTCTGTGCCTGTGATGGCCTTGGCAATTGCGGTGGGCTATGAGGGCCTTCACCATTTTGTCCCTGCTGCAGCTGTTTCCACAGGATCATATTATGTAGCATGGCACATACTATGAAGATGTGGGCACACATGCCTGGAGAGTACAGCAAGGCTCCACCAGATGTGTCCAAACACCGGAACTGTGATTTCAGCATCCCAAACACATGCTCTATGATGATTCTGGTTTGTGCGTGTGCCTCATTATGGCGTTTTTGCATGGGTGTGTGTGCATTTCTGATGGGAGTCATCATCCACAGCTCCAGTGCATAGCCAGCATCCCCCACAAGGTGGCCATGTGGGATGTCCCCCCTGACAAATACCTGATACAGCTGTGAGGCATGCCAGATCTTTTCTTATGCCATTGGCTGTGTATTTAGCCATTGGCATATGTTACCTTTGTAATACATTAGTCTAGTCCGCTTCCATAGCTCCGATGTTCTGTTTGGGAAAATGTAAACCGTGCTTTTTGGTTTACATTTCCGTGGGCTTACGCTACGCCTGCACCACTTCATGAATTGCTATATGCCTTCATTTGCATGGTGCGACACTGCGCATGGGGTGATTAGCATACCTATGCCGAGGGCTGCGCTGTTCTGGCGTACGCCGGTAGTGCACTTGGAACTGGATCGTACCTGAATCGCTCGACGGCCATATTTGGCATTATTCCGCCTACGCTATGCCTGCACCTGGAGTAAGCTTCATGAATCTCGGGGCATGTTCCAACAAGTGACAGGGGGGGTGATGATAAACTTATGGTGGAAACTAAAGAGCTTAAGTGGCAATTGAGACTTAATGCCACACAACCACCAGGTCTAAATGAGGGAGTCTCACTTGTTCCAATATTGAAACAAAGAGCAAATATTGTGTTTTAAGTAGTCTTATGACAATGAGAAAGTACTTTTCACTAAATAATGTATAAGAACTTTTAATGTGAAACGTACATGGTTGCATCATGCAGTTGAGTTTATGCAGCCTGTGTGTTTTTTGAATTGTATTTACTTCATTCATTCATTTTATTTATTTATTTTATTTATTTTGTCTTTATATTTTTTTGAATTTTGCTATATTAACAAGCCGTTAGAATTGAAATGTGTGTTTTTATATAGATCATTGATGGTTTTATGAAATTATAGTATAATTATTTTAGGCAGTGTAATAATACTTTTTTAAAATATAAATATATATGTATTTATACTTCAGTTATATGCACCTAGTCAGCAATACTTAGTTATGTGAATATTTTAATTCAAGGTTTAGGACTGGTTCACACATTAATTGAAGTCATTATTTAAATAGTTAGATTTTTACTTTCCAGTGACTCTGAAGAAGCCAAACCATTGGCGAAAGCACTTAGTCGTTGGAAATTGTCTTTACAGGAATAAAGCTGGAGTGTAACTTTCGCTGGTTGCTGGGATTTTTTGTTTTTGTTCCTAGTTATACCCCTTTTGGGTTTTGTTCGAACTAAATAGGTGTGATTCAAAAGGTTACCTCATGACTTAGTAGTGGGAGTTTGAGCACTTGCTCTTTTTAGCAAGTGGCAGCAGGCAATTGTGCTGTGACCTACAACCACAACCACACTTGCACCTGTAGTACACCATTTTTTTCTATACAGCTGTAGTTACCATTGCTTTTGTTTGTTTTGTTTTTTTCATTCATCCATTCATTTACTAAATGTATTTATTTATGTTTTCTCTAAGTTTTTCTCTGTTGTCTTATTTACCTTACCATATTCTCAAAATAGAGCCCTACGTACTTGGAGAATTCTACCTCTTATCTCACCTACCTCTCCTTTTCCCTTGTCTTTTCATAATCTTGCTACTACTGTCTTTTTGTAGTTGCATCTGAGTCCTTCCATTTCCCTAAACTTTTTGAATGTCTCTCTCATAGTTCCCATTGCTGCAAACACATTGGCTGAGATTAATATAACATCTCTGTATAACACTAAGTGAAATTTTACTTGCTCCTTTTCTTCAAGCATTTCTAAATTGTGTCTGACCCCTATTGCCAGCTCCTTGATCACAAGCATGAACAAACCTATAGAAAGTGGGTATCCCTGTCTGTCCTCTTTCTATCCCTGCCTCCTCACATACTCCTCAATTTATGAGGATTTCAGTTTCTGAGGCTTGATATATGATGTGCACCTAATGTATGAGTTTTACCCAGACATGTCTTTGTTGCAGTGGCTTCCATAGGAGTTTCCTCCTCTCCATATCAAAGGCCTTCTGCAGGTCAAATAGCACAATCTCACATTTCCCTTCTTGTTTCTGTTCTTCCCTGTACATAAATTCTAGTAGGTCTTTCCATTTTCTTTTGCATTTCTTCCCTTCACATAGCCATTTTGTCCTGCTTGCATTATTTTTGGTAATACTTGATCCAGTCATTCTGTCAATACCTTTGCCAAAATCTTGATATGTACATTTATCAAAGAAATAGGCCTATAATTTTCATCTCCTTCCCTTTCTCAAACATCTTTCGGAATCATGGCTATCTTGGACCTCCTCAAACTTTTAGATATTTTGCCTGAGTCTAGTACTCTTTTCTATTCCTCCTCTAGGACTGTCTACATTTCAACCCATTCCCATTTGTATAACTCTTGGGGGAATTCGTCTTGCCCTCCTGCTTTCCACTCATTCATGTTGTACAGCTTTCCTTGTTGCATTCCTTGTCAACTCTGCATTTAGCTTGTCTCTTTGTTCATCCTACAGTATATATTCCTTTACATTCTTTCCCCAGTTCCATTCTGAGACTTCTGGCCCTTCCTGTTGTTTGTAAAATCTTCCAGTGCTATTCCTTAAATATTTCCATGCTTAGCTCATCCTCTTCTAAATATTCTCCATTTCAACCCTGTATCCTGTATACCTCTCTGTCTGTCTGTCTGCTTTGTCTAGTTTTTCTTGTCTAGCTATTTTCAGTGTGCCTCCCCCTACTATCTCACTAATGCAATTGTTGAGTTTCTTGATTCATAATAATTTTATTCTCTTACCCAATTCTTATTGCTTTGTCTGTGATGTGTAGTGCTTTCCTTCCATTTTCATCTCTTCCAGATTCCTTGTGTACCACCCCTCTAGTTCTCTCTTCAGCTCCTCAATCACCCTTTCTTCATTCCTTCTACACTCATCAGTTTTCTCCTGACAGTTACCTTGATCCTATCCCACCAGTGTTCTTCCAGTTTGTCCTTCTCTTTTACATATTGTCCTGTATTGATTCCTTTATTAGCCTTTGCAGGGTTCCATTTCCTCTATCTCTTTCTGTTTATAGCAAGGCCACTATAACCACCTGTTTCATTGCAGTCTTACCTTAGGAATCAGTTATGCACGACCTGATATGTGTCTCTCGTATCTAGATATCTTCTGTCATTTCCATTAGGTTATCCTTCCTTAAGAACCTGTCTGACCTACTTGCCTGTACCAAAATATTTCTTGTGAAAGTGTTCCCTTTCACTTGTACACCTTTCCCTCCATATGTCCAGCCACCCTCCCTCTTTCATTCCTTGGGCTAGTTCTTGTCTTCATCTTTTTATTATATTCCTTCCTTCTATACAACCCATCTCTGTCTGGTTCTGTGGTGGCATTGCAACATTGCCATTATCTCTATTATATCTGTTTAGGTTAAATAAAACACTTTAGTCTCTGGCAGAATAAAGTACAAAGTACAATTTATTCAAAAGAAATCACGTGCGTAGGAGACAGTGCTCAGAAAATCATGTCTCCCGGAACAAAGAAATTGATGGTCATTTTACAGAAAAACCTTATTAAAATAATAAACTTTATCTATAAGACCACTGCTAACATCCAAAAGAAAAAGCTGAACAATACACTTTATTTTTTATACCACTACTAAATATCCAATGGGATTATGCCAGGTTTAGCAAAAATACATCTACAACTTCTTATCTACATTTAAGTCTAGTAAGGAATAAGTTTCCTTTTTTCGTATGATTTACAAGAAATATCGCCTCAGGCTCAGAAAATGAAACAACATTTTGTACTTTTTGATAGTTACACAGTACTTTTGTAGTCACATACATCAGTCTTTTAAGATACATGCAATTTCATTTTAACCCTTTATAATCCCTTATTTGATGCTTAGAAAGCATGACACTCGTATTATAAAAATGCCTTTCATAGTCCAGGTCTAAATCAAAATGCCTTCCATAGATGGGACTAAACCATCCTCTGCAAGGAAGAGTTGGACATCTGCAATAAATAAACTCTATAACAAAACAAAACAAAACAATTGCTGTCCAAGACCAAGAAGGAGCAGGTGTCCAATTGGAAGAAATTTTACCTTAGCCTGAACAAGCAAATAAGAGCACTAGTGAAATCCTGCAAAGCAAACTTCGAGTCCATATTGGCCATATCTACTAGAGACAATCATAAGGCCTTCTTCACATATGCCCACAACCTCAAAGGAAGCACCCAGATCTGTTCAGAACTCGTGGTCAAGGACACCACATATACAAATGCCGTAGATATAGCAAACTTGCTGGCTGACAGATTCAGCCAAAACTTTACCCCTCTGTCCCTCCCATCAATAAATCAGGACATCCCCAGTACCTGCCCCCTTACCCTTATATCTAGGGAATAGGTCATCACTGCTTTCTCAAAGGCAAAAAATACAGCTTCCATGGGACCTGTGCCTATTCAACCAAATCCTGAGTACTGGCTTTATTCCAGTTGAGTGGGGGACAGCCAATGTCATCCCTTTACACAAAGGTGGAGCATGACCCAATCTGGGAAAATATAGACCCGTCAGCCTAACTAGCCTGATCTGCAAGGCCATGGAATGGATTATCATGGACCTCATTAACAAGGACATTGGCAACCTCCAAACACTTGATCCCACACAGTTTGGCTTCATCAAGAGGAGGTCATGTCTGCTAAATTTGGTTAACTTCTTTAAGACAGTCACCAAAGCCATGGATGAGTGGAAGACAGTGCACATCGCTTACCTTTACTTGGCCAAAGCCTTTGACACTATTCCCCACTCGGGCATAATAGATAAACTCTCTCAACTAGGCATCAATCCATATGCTACCAGATGGGTAGCAAACTGGCTCACTGATAGAACCCATGTAGTCAAAATAGGGGAAGCCATGTCAAGCAGTAGACCTGTAACAAGCGGCATACCCCAGAGTTCGGCTATGGGGTCTCTGTTATTTGAGATATACTTTTCTGAGGTGCAGGCAAAAACCAATGGGCTATGGCTGACCAAGTTTGCAGATGACTGCAAGCTGGGTGCTGTCATCAATTCCCCCAGTGATGTAGACATCCTCCAAGAGGGTCTCACTCATACAAATGACTGCTGCCAGAAACATGGCCTCAGGCTGAATACCAAAAAATGCATCATCATCTCTTTTGGGGAGAGTGACATCCCCACAAATTATCACATTAATAACAATGTCCTAAGCACTCAGTCAGCTGTGAGGAATTTGAGAACCCAGGTTGATAGCAACCTGACTTTTGACCACAATGTTGCTTCCGTTGTACGGAAAACCTTCTACATGGCCCGCCTTATAAATAAGGGTATCTCATCCAGGGACAAGGAGGTCATAAAATCCCTGTATTCATCCATTATAAGGCCAATTGTTGAGTACAATACCCCATTCAGCATGTACCTCTCAAAGCACATGCAACAGCTGGGGAGACCATAGAGGTTCCTCACCAGAAGAATCCAGGGCCTCAAACATCTACCATACACAGATAGGCTAAAAGTTCTATCCCTCTACTCAATTTTATACAGATTCCACAGGGGTGACCTCTGTCTGGCATACAAGGTGATCACGGACCCCACCTTGATCGGACTACTGTATATCCGCAAGTCAAGCTCCACTCAAGTAACCCACACGCTCAGTCTCAACCTGATCTGTGACATCAACAAGACTTGTTGGTGAGACAGATTTGTGTCCCAGAGACTCCCCCATCAATGGAATAGACTCTCTCTCCCCACATCAAGCAGAGTACCTCTTTACCCCTTTTTAAGTCCAACCTGGATAACTGGATGGGAAACAGAAAACATACCCTAGGGATTGTACCCATATCCTTGCTGGACAAGGGTATCGGGTGCTAATTTGTCTAAACATGGGCTAAACTCTTGGCTAGGCTTATAAGCACCTCAGGGCCAATAGCCTAGTAACCTCCTATGATCCTATGATCCAATGTTATTATATATTTTTCCAAAACCTTTCATAGGTTCATAGGTTCATACTAGGCTATCTGCCCTAGGACATTTATAAGCCTAGCCAGATTATGTTTGGCTTTCACCACCCATTTTAAATTAATTTTGCTATGCCCTTTTTTGAGGTTAGTATACTGTGCCTCTGTCTAACAGTGACACAGAAGTGATACCTGGGGTAAACCTATGATCTCCCATGCACTCATCAAGATTCCTCTTGAAGAGAGTCAATGAGGGACTCTGCCTAACCTGGACTGGGATTTTATTCCAGAGTGAAGGGAGCCTCTGGGTTATGAATCTGTCACTCCAGCATGTCCTATTTATTTCAGTGCTGAGGTTCAAGTCTCTCGAGCACATAGCTTGATGGGATTTGGATTTTTTGAGGTGCAGCATGTCCATTAATTCCGGGTTGGACATGACTTTATACGTCAGGCACAGATCGCCTCTGAGCAGGCGGCATGCCACTGAGTAGAGCTGGAGTTTCTTTAACCGGGCAGCATATGGCATCTGTTTGAGCCCTTTAATCCTCTTGGTGAGGTACATTTGGGGTCTTTCCAGTTGCTGCAGGTGTCTGGTAAGGTACATCCCAAAAGGGGCATTGTACTCAATTATGGGCCTGATGAGGGATGAGTAAAGAGCACGATGACCTCCCCTGATCTAGATGTGAATCCCTTCATGATTAGGTGGGCTATATAAAATGTTTTTCTAACCACTTTGGCCACGTGGTTGTCAAATGAGAGATTGCTATCAACTTGGGTCCCCAGGTCCCTAATTACTTCTTCTGTACTTAATGGATTACCACCTATGTGGTAATTTGTGGGCACTTTGTTTTTGCCAAAGGGGATGACTATACACTTTTTGGCGTTTAGCTTGAGGCCATGGCTCTGGCACCAGTTGTCTGTTTCTAAGAGGCCCTTTTGGAGGATGCTTGTGTTGGCTGGAGAGTCAATTATGGCACCCAGTTTGCAGTCATCTGTGAATATGGTCAACCACAGTCCTTCCGTGTTGGCCTGTACCTCCGGGAAATATATACCGAACAAGAGAGGTCCCAGGACTGAGCCTTGTGGGACGTCACTTGTAACTGGTTTGGAGTCTGACATGGCTCCAGCAATTCTAACCATGTGGGCTCTGTCCTTGAGCCAGTTTGCAACCCATCTAGTGACATAGGGGTTTATATTTAAGCTGGTGAGCTTATCTATAATGCCCGAGTGGGGTATTGTATCGAAGGCTTTTGCGAGGTCCAGGTAGGCTGTGTGGACCACCTTCCCCTCGTCAATGGTCTTGGTGATTGTTTCAAAGAAATCAACCAGGTTTAAGAGGCAGGATCTGCCCTTAACAAAGCCATACTGGGTAGGATCCAGTGTCTGTAGGTCCCCAATATCTTTATTTATGAGGTCCATGATGATCCTTTCCATAGCTTTGCAGACCAAGCTAGTCAGGCTTATGGGCCGATAGTTTCCAGGATCCATTGAGGCACCACCTTTGTGGAGAGGGACCACTGTTGCTGTACGCCACTCTTTGGGTACATATCCTGTAGTAAGGCTGAGATTGAACAGTAGTTTTATGTTTGGGTTTAGCACTTCTTGGAGTTCATGTAGTATGCAGCCCAGGACACCGTCTGGTCACATTGATGCTGTGTTTTTTGCTTTGGAGAGGGCAGCTCTTGCCTGAGCATCTGAGATGTCAGGGGGGCAGCACTCTGCTGGGATAGATATTTGCCCTTTTGGTGGGGAGGGGGGAGAAGTTTGCGCTGAACCTGTCAGCTAGGATGTTGGCAATGTCTGTGGGTTCGGTGGATTTTTTGTCATTTTGGACTAATTCTGAGCATATCTGGGAATTCCCACCCAGGTTCCTAACATAACTAAAGAAAGCCTTGTGATTATCCTTAGTGTCCTGTGCAATTTTTCTCTCGAAGCTGGCCTTAGACAATTTTATGAGTGCCCGTAGTTTTTTGCTAATACTGATCAGAGATGCCTTCTCTTTTTGGGATTTTGCTCTATCATGTAGCAGCTTCCTCCTTCTATTGTATAGTTTGTTTATGGCTGGGTCCACCAGACAGGATGTCTGCCTTTGGAGGATTGGGTCTTGGTTTTATTTGGGATTGCATGATCCATGCATTCCTGAAGGTGTTCATAGAATGCATTTATAAAGGATTCTGCGGTCTGGGCCGTATTTTCCACAGGCCCAGGGGCTTTGAAGAATTCCACATCGGTTTTGAGGAGTCTGAAAATGATTTTTTAGTTTTACTTTTCATATGACTTTCATTGGCATGATCTGTGAATGTAACATTTTAAAAACTACTAATATGCACATTTTGTAACAAAATGCTAGATCTAGGTGCAATAAGATTGGTTATTACAATTTTACATATAAATAAAAGCAAAAATAAAATGATAATAATAATAGTAATGAGCATAATAAATTTTAGAACACTGCCTCCCCATCATAAAAACAGATTAGTTAACCAAGCCCATTGTGAACTATCCGCTTCTTTGGTATCTGATAGCCCAGCCACCTTTGGCATGACTTTCAAGTGGCTATGTATTGCGTGCTCATTATCAGGAATAAATGTACAGATATTCTTGTGCACAAGTGCACATGTACCTCCCTTTGACACAAGTACAAAATCAAGTGCCATTTGGCTTGCAGCACTACTGCATGCATGGCACTCAGTTCTACAGTTATTAAATTCAATGATTTAAATGTAGCATTACTCAACACTTTTAACAATGTGGAGAGTTTTTTCAGCTCCTAATTTTATTTTGGAGCTCCATAAGCAAGTAATATACCATCAGCAGAAATAACATCATCCTCAAGGTCCATATGAGAAAATCATTTAAAAGTTGCTTGTTACAAATTATGGTAATAAATCCACAAAGCATTTTCCAGCTGGGTAAACTAGTGGTAAGTTAAATAGTAGGGACTACATAACCAGTAAAATAACTTTTACTCAAATATTCTGGAAATCATTTATATGTCTTTTTTACACAAATAAAGTAACACCCTGCTGTTAAAATGGTGGCATTCCACGTGTTTACACAAAAAGAAAATGTATTATGTATACTTTTTTGTAAAGTACTATTCTCTGTCCTTTACCAAACAGTACTATTATAATTGGGAGTCACAGTGAAATTACACCTGCTACTTCCTATTTTTACAGTGTCATTTTGTTGGGAACATAGGACTCCCTCCTGTAGAAAAGGCAAGGACATCAAAACACTCTTATCTAACACATTGGTTGTTTTTTGTGCTATTAGCAAAAGCATTGCAGAAATTGGAATCACTTAATGGATTTAATGGAACTACTTTAGATAACAATCCACTATGTCTAGTCAGGATTGCTGTACACACCCAACAATTACATTAAAAGTAAGTGCAAAGGTTCGTAAGGCAACATCAAAAGTGGGGGATGCCAGTTCATTATTTTTCGTTTAGATTTGGGTGTTATCAGTTGCTACATTCTCTTATTAAAAGGTTGAATAGTTCTTACAGTTTCAGGCGGAATTAAGAAGTGCAGCAGTAGAACAAAAATAACAATCACAGTCATCGAGGTGACAATGAGGCATGACTTGGAGTGGATTCTTCCAAATGTCCAAACACAGATTTGGTTTGTGATGAATAGTGTGCTGCTCATCCCAAACACATCTAACAAAGGCTGTTACTATTGTTGTCTACATCCCATCAGTGTTGCTTGGTCACCTGACTGAAGGAAAATGTCATTTTCTAATGTCTCCATGGTATTAGTCATCTGCTCTGTTCCATGATTTTCTGTTTTTTCTTCTGGTATAAGGGGAAACTGGTTCATAATCAGACAAGAGTGCAGAAGGAGGGTTGAAAGGAATGGACTGGTTTCCCTCATTTGGAACTGCTTTTCAAATGTGGGAAGTGTGGATCTAGGTTGAAGACCCCTCAAGTCTGATAGCTGTTGCTATGATGAGGAGCACCAGGAATGAGCCTTTCCATTGAGACTGGAGGGCATTTTGAAGGATTGTGCATAGACCCAATTGCCTGGGTGGATATCATGTGTCATATCAGGAACAGCTGGGCAAAGACTATCTGCGAATGATGATGATGCAGAAATAAGTTGTTTACAATAGTTAAGCATTGTCTCATTGATTACCTGCAACTCAAGGGTTGTAGTTAGGGATATAACTTGCATCCTCATAGGGTATCCCATGAGAATTTCATGTCAGGAGAATTTTCTTGGTGCACTAATTGCACTGCAGATAGTAAACAACACTAAAGGTAAAGCTTCTGGCCATTTTAGACCCATTTTTGGAGTATGTTTTGCTAATTTAGTCTTTAATATCTGATTTACTCATTCTTCCATGCTTGAAGCCTGAGGTCTGTGGGGGCAATGATACTGAATTTATACATGAAGCACTTTACAAATTTTCTGTATAATCTGATAGTAAAATAAGTACCTCTTTCTGACTGAATATTTTGCACTAGGTGGTAATTTTATAAAATCTCACTGGATACAACAAAATTGTCCCCACTTCTTTTTAATATAATTTAATTTAATTGTTGTGAAGGGACAGTAACAGACTTAGAAACATTAAGAGAAAGACATATATTACATGCATTTACAAGCTGCTGAACAACGTCTGAAGCGCAAGGGGCATACCTATTAGTTATAAGTTGTTTTAATAATGCATTTTTCCCAGATGGGAAGGCAAATGGAAGCTCATGTTGACTGAGGTAATAAAGCTTGTGATGCTACTAACCTTCCATCCAGAATGCACCAGAGTAAGTCCGGGGAATGACAGCAGCCATCATGGATCCACCTTACCCTTTCAGAGTTGTCAGCTTGGTTTTGAAAAGGCAACACTTTTTGCAAAAATACAGGTACATTTTTAACTTGGAAAGGCTGAAAAAAAAAAAAGAAGCCTGAACAAGATTTAACAAAGCAGCTTGTCTTGCCACTCTATTAGCAAAAGCATTTTGTACATACTCAAAGGAATTATCAGATTTACAAGCTGCTCATTTAAGCACATCTATCTCCCTAGGTAATAATAATCCATCATATAGTTCATTCACAAACAGAACATTCTTAATCTTGGTCTCTGCAGAAGTCAAATTATCTCATTCTCACCACAAGATGCCATAGTCATCGACTACACCACATGCATATTGAGAGTAGCTGTAGGCCGTGACAATCTTTCCCTTAACTAGCTTGCAAGCTTCAATAATTTCTACTAGTTTGGCTACTAGAGCTGAAACATTTCTCTGTAATTGTCCAGTCAACAGACTTTGATAAATACTACAGACGGCTGTTAATTGTCCAGTTTTTCTCCATATGCAGGATCCATGGACAGACTAAATTAAGTCAGGGTTATGCAGAGGTGTATCTTGGAGGTCAGGTCTAGGAAGAAGCACATTGTTAACAATAAAAACAAATCATTAGGTTTACCTTTATCAGCAGTGCATATGAGAGAAGCTGGATTCAAAGGGGGACATCTAATAATTTGCAAAGAAGGATTATTGAGTAGATCTAGCTCATCTAGATCATCTAGATCATATTTAGAAAGTCCAGGGGCAGAAAAATATTGTATTTTAGTCTTTAGTAATAAGGTATCAACAGAATGAGGAAATGCAATAAAAGAATCATGGCCCAGAGTAAGTACTGGTGCCATGTTAACTAACTGGGAAGTTGTGGCTACAGCTCTGAGACAAGGGAGAAGGGCAGCTGCTACTCGGTCAAGATTTGTACTATAATAGGCAACTGGTCTGAAACTATCATTTCTTTTCTCTGCTAATAATCCTAATGCTATTCTGTGCTAATAATCCTAATGCTATCTTACTATGTTTACAAGGGAAATGAAAGAACAATTGAAAATAGTCTGGCAGTCCTAAAGCTAGAGGATTTGAAAGAAGTGATTTTAACTGAGTAAAATCTTGTTCATGGCATGGTTGCCATGGAAGGGGTTTGGGGGTATCCTTTTTAACTAATTCTAGTAAAGGTTTAATTACTTCAGTATAATTAGATATCCACAGTCTACAGTAACCTGCTAGACCAAGAAATGCTGCAAGTTGTTTTAGAGTTGTAGGTCTCGGTGCTGTATGTATGGCTACAATGTGAGAGGGTAGAATGAATTGTGCATTTTCAGAGATTCAATGTCTCAAATACTGAACCTGTGGTGGCCAGAGCTGGAGCTTGGATCATTTTACTTTAAACCCTAATTTACCTACTTTAGTTAGCAGGAAACAGTATCAGTCTGACAGCCAGCTAAAGAGTTAGATGCTATGAGAAGGTCATTCACATATTGTACTAAGGCCGACCCACAAGGCAACTGTATTTTGTCTAGCTGCTTTTTCATTTTTCTGGAAAATAAGGTGGATGATTCTACATATCTTTGAGAAAACATATTCATGTATACTGTTGTCTTCTATATGTGAGTGCAAGCAAATATTGCCTGTAAGGGTGTATTGGGATAGAAAAGAAGGCTGAAGAAATATCAGTAATGGAAAAGGTGGTAACAGAAGGGGGACTAGAGCAAAGAATAGTTGCTGGGTTAGGTGCTACAGGAAAAGTAGGCAAAACTACTGCATTCATTGCTCTCAAATTTTGCAGAAATCTATAGGTATCCTTACCAGGTTCCTTTACTGGTAGAATGCGTGTATTATAGGGGCTTCTCATAGGAACAATTATGCCTTGTTGCAACAACACTGAGATAACCAGCTCAATTCCTGCTTCTGTTTTTGCAGAAAACAGACACTGTGCTGCCATGGGCAGAAGTTCATGTGTTTTAAGGTAATTTGTACTTGTGTGGCATCTTTAATAAGCCCTACCTCATTTTTTTGGGTTGTCCATAGATGTGAAGGAACTGCATTTAATATTTCTACATCTGATGGCTGTACAGGTTCTGTCTCAGTGAGCAAGAAAAATAGCATGTCCTCATCCAAAACACCTGCAACAGCACACATCTGCATCCCCAGTGACCCATCAGGAGCATTTAAATATATTCCATCTGCTGTGCAGAAAATTGTACATTATAATTTACAAAGATCACTACGTAAGATATTAAGGGGTGCAGAGGTACCAACAAGAAAAGCATGTTGATCTGCAAGTGGTCCCAGCTGAATGGGGACTAAAACTGTCTCAGCGTAGTCCAAAGGGACTCCTGATACGACGACTCTTCACAGTAAGGTATGGGACAAAAGAAGATTCTTATCAGCTGATGCATTTAACATTGATCTAGTGGCTCCAGTGTCTGTTAAGAAAGGGATATTAGTGTCCCAAACTTTGATGTTAACAAAGGGACCTTTCTGATGTACCGGTACTAAAGGAAATAGCTGTGATTCCTGTTCATGGCTATCTTATTTATCTTGTTGCCAAACTGGTGGCTGTCATGGAATATTCCATGTAGGAGGTTGTTATTGTCTGCCATTCATTGGGCCTCATGGAGGCATTTGGTTATCAAATGAATTAGTAGACTGCAATGGTGCATCTACTGGCTGCAGGAAGAGACAACTTTCCATCCAGTGACTATTTTGTCTACAGTTAAAGAACAAATTTGAGTTAGGTCCTTGCCCCTGTGAGTTTTGGATATTGTTAAAATTCTGAGGAAATGGTCCTTGATTTTGAAGAAATCTAGGTCTATTATGTCAGTTTTCCCCCCTCTATTGTTCCCTTACCTCTCTGGTCATAGCAGTAAACTGTTGAAGTGAATGTTTAATAACATTTACTGTCACATGCAAGATTATTTGCTAAATATAGAACTTAGCAAGTTCATGAAGCCCCAAGCTTGACCATTTTAAGCAAACCGTTTTTAATTGATCTCAAATAAGGGGTAACAAGCCATCCATGAAAGCAGCCGAGAGACTACTCACTGCTGGCCCTTCAGTGGGTTCGATATAGCCTGAAAAGACTTCAAAGGTGTCTGTCATATGTCATAAATAAGCTTCAATAGATTCATCCTTTATTTGTGTGACTGCTTTTATCTGAGACCAATTAGGTACCGGTGGACACACAGCAGTAATAGTCTGTAATTGGCTGCCTGAAAAGTATCTGTATTCATATGCTAGGAAACAGGGTCTGGTATGCTGGCATGCTCCCAAATGTGTTTAAATAATCAGGTAGAATGGATGTCCCTAATACTGCTCTAAGATCCTCTAAAGTATGATTTTGCAATTGAACATGCCTTTTTAAAATTTTAGCATATTTTGCTGAATTTGTTTTGACGGGAGAGAATCCAAAATAGTTTAGAAATAAACCTCTGACCAAGGGTGGACTACATTTATAGTGGAAGGTGCTGCTTCATCCCTGCCATGGGCTAGGACTGGGACTTGTAATAGTGGATGTAGTTGGGCAATTAGAGTAGCTACATTATTACCTTCTTCTGCCAACGAGGAATCAGTGTCATCTTTGTCTGGATTAAATTTATCAGGGACAAAGTAATTGTCCCCATCTATAATTATGGGAAATTAAGTAACTATGTTATGTGAGCATAACTTATGCCATCTAGGAAGATAAAACAATGCCCCTTTTTTCTGATGCCCTGGAAGACCCATAACCATCATAAGTTTTGTTTTCCCAAGTGTTTTTGATCGTGTGCTGTCTGAGATGGAAGAAGAGGAAAAAACTTCAGACTGACTGGTGGAAGGGGTTGAATCAAGAGGTTGACTCAGTTGGCTAGTGTAAGAGGATGATTCAGCAGGTTGAATTTCCTGAGAAGGTGGTGGAGTAAAAATCCCTCAGGTGGAAGAAGAGACAGAAGAATCCTGTTGAACAAGGGGGTAGGAGTGCATTATATGGTAGTGGTGGTGGTGATGCAGAGGGCAAAACCAAGCAGACATCCTCGGATGACTTGCAGTGGCTAAGGTGTAATTTTTGAAGTTCCCTAACAGGATAGAGCCCATAGTCATCCTGCCCCTGATGATCAGAATGTTGAATACAGTTAACCATCTAATTAACCACTTGCAATTATGTTTTTAACTTAGCTGTATTATGTTGTAAACTATAAACAATAGAGTTGTTGTCTCTGTCTTTAGATTCTGTCTGCCATGCATTAAAAGCTGATCAGCAGTTGTTATGGACTTTATTACATTTTTTCTAAGTCTTTTTTGTAAATTTAACATAATATCTTTATCAAAAGCTCCTGCAGGTGGAAAAGTCAATTTATTGTCATTCTTAGTAAGATCATGCTATCTAAATAAGCACAGTTGCCTTTTTTAGAATTCTGAAACATATGCCTAGTGGGAGTATGAAACTCTGGCTCTTTAAAGTTCCCACATTCATTCCCATTGTAAAGAAAACTTGGGTCTATATTATATATTCAAAGTTTCAAAACTTCATATGAGCGAAGTTTGAAACTTTAAAATATAATAAAAAATTTAAAAAAAAAACTTAACCTGAATGCTCTGAGCAGGGAGACAAGCCCCTCTGCACCCCCACACCACCCTACTTAAATATACCAACTCTGAGATCGCACTCCAGTGCAGAAAAGGGAAATTTTCCCATTGTGTGTCATACAGAGCTGTTGCTTTTAACCTTTGAACTTTTCAAAGTT